>NC_062521.1:16868708-17143708 GCF_022655615.1 Tachysurus fulvidraco
CAGACACTGTCCATTAACCATCTCAATGTCTATGTTCCATTACAGCTGCATAAACAAACACTAAAATGTCATTACGTTATTAGTTCTGCCATAAGTACACTATCTGACATAATTATAATAGTTATTGTAGGCCACACATCATGTTGCTCTCAAAATTTAGAGCATTAAACTCACTTTATTTTCATGGCCACTTCTAATTGAGATATCTTTAATTTTCTACTACCATATTCAGAGATTTGTTAACAAAAATATGTGTGTGCATTTTATTATGTATTTATTAAGTATTTTATTTATGTCTGAACATTAGAACAAATAAGAGGAGGATTATATGCTTCCTGAAATTCAGATCAAATTCAGACATGGCTAAGAAGTATTTGCAGATGCTTTACTTATGTTGCCTTGTAGCACAGAGTGGCAGAATATACGCTTCCATATATAAGCTTATGGATTTGAATTTGTGGTCCTTGATCTTCAACAGTGCTTTCTTAAATGCAGTTCACTAGCTTTTTAAATAAAGTTAGAATAGTAAACAATGGAACACATTTAAGCATAGGAACATTTTGACCTGACAGTTATTTATAGTGTATTCATGTAAAAGCAAACAGGAAAACTAGCCATAATGTCCTAGGTATATTTATGCCATTCCTGCAACTACTAGTTACTGTATAATTGCAATAGAGTTAAACATCTACTTTATTCAGTACTTTGTTACTGGTGTCAGTCTATCTGTACTACTGAATCATTTGCAAATACTCTTCTACTACTTTTGCACTCTTTAAACGTTAATGTACATTTCTAGCATCTTTTCATGTCCTGCACTTTTTTTTTTACTGTGCATTGTTAACTGTTGTGCTTTACCAAACTCAATTACCACTAATATGACTGGGTGGCAATATGATCATTCTAAATCCTGAAAGCCATCAATGGTAAATTGATCTGAACATATCTATTGAGTTAGAGCCAGAGACACTTGACTTTGACACACTACCAGTTAGATGTAAACAAATTACACATTCAGATAATAAATTCCATTAATTAATCAGGACAATCAGCATAATGTTCGTTTCTCTCATGAGATTAGCCTGGGTTCTAGACTCAGGGACACATAGATAGGAGTGTTGACTTTCAGGTCAGACAAATGTCGAGGGTGCCACCGTGTGGAGGATATTTCTGTCTGGGTTTTCGAGCGTTCTTATTTTCTGTTCAGACAGCAATGTGCCATGTGATGATGGAATTCCATTGCCATCTAGTGGAGAATTCATTTAGATGCATCAAAAAATACACCTAAAAATAATCCTAATAAAGATTGTATGACTGTGCGATAACGTGTAGTTCATGTCAGATTACACTTTAAATATACCTGCTTTGGTCCTCAATACCGGCTGCACAGGTTTATATCTCTTCAACTAGAAATCAAAAATAAAAACAAACAAAAAACTGTTGTTAAATAATTGTAAATCAATTCTATGAACAGTGCCAATTACACAGCCACACATCTGGAAGCTGTCAATCATACTGTATTTCTTTCCATGTCCAGTTTCATGTCGTGCTAATGAATTATTATTATTATTATTATTATTATTATTATTATTATTATTATTATTATTATTATTATTATTATTATTATTATCAACTTGTAAAAAATTACTTTAAAGTAATAATTATAATCAATCAATCAATCAATCAATCAATCAATCAATCAATCCATGGACCCTTCTACTGCCTGAAGTAAAGTGGGTGAAATTTGCTTGTGCTATTTTAGCCAATCAAAGAGGAGTAAGTGAGTGGAACCGCAGAGCTTCACCTAGGGATCAGGGTTAGAGAATGGCAGTACCCCAACCATCAAATATTACGGGCCACCTAAAAATAATTGTTGTCCGGCTTAAATTTTGGACATTAAGCACTATTAAGCCGTGATTGCTCATAATTGAGCAAGAAAATGGCGAGAGGTTTCTTGCACAGTAAACAGGATCTTTAACTAAACAAGATTAAAATTGACTGAATTGAGAAAGATCAACTCTCCTGTGAAATTGGCAATTAAATCTATATTACTCAGTCCATATTTTAAGATTTTTTCCTATACACCTGAAATTTCCGGCGTATAGGGACATCTTCATGTCATACCGTACAGGGCCAACTGAGGTGACCAAGCCTAAGGTTGAGCCACACAGGGTTATAACTCAGGAGTCAGTAAATTGGTACCTTTAATAATAATAACCTTTAATAATAATAATAATAATAATAACCTTTAAATAGCTATAAGAAACGAAAAACACAAGAGAATTTTTACAAAAATTAAGGTGTTGGAATATCTTCAGAAATGGAATAAAATATAAACAAACAATGGTGTCTCTTCAGGGTGGGCCAGGGCCAAAATAACAAACAAAAAAAGTCTAATAGTTTGTTAATTTTGTTACCTGTTAGGAAAGAATAAAGAGAAATACAGCAGGACTTCTCTAACTTTATACCAAAAAACACAGGGAAAAAAGGATCCCACTCCCAAAGAAAAAGGCAGCCACACCACTACTGCCAGTGAACAGGTAAACAAATATTTCTAGTGATATATATATATATCTAAATATATATAAAATCTAATTTATTAATTTGAACTGATATCTTCATAAACACGGGTCTCATCTATCATACCATGAAAAGGAACAGGTTTTTTTATTCAATCACTTTTTATAAAAATGTACATTTACTCACTTAGTAAGTTGACATTTGTCAACTATGTCTGACACATGAAAATATGTTTTTTTGTGTGTTTGATCAATTCAACAACACTGTAAAGTCTTTAAGTGTGGAGAAATGGTGTGCCTTAGCAAGGTTAAGTGATAAATTGTATTGTATACACATTTAATATTCTTTTACATTGTTTTGGAATTAAATTTAATTACTTTTTAATTAATTAATTAATTTTAAATTACCTTAATTTAGTTGGTTTTCTGCACACAAGACACTAATGCATGTAGATAAGTTGGTGTTTTAATGTACGAACACATTCAGTTGAACAAAAGAACTCTCCATCTTACGGTGTTGACACACAACTAACGGTGTTGACACACAATTGACCCTGTTGGCAAACTAATCGAGAATTAAACTGATTAAAGATGACCTAGTTTTAACATGGAAAAGAGAGAGAGTATCAAGGGAAAGTGATACCTGGTGATCTTTAAGGCACACATGAAGATGTCAAAATGTTCCTGGTATCAAAAGAAAAAAGCAAATGTATCTGGAGCTCCTCTATTGCTCATCTATATTCGAACTAAACTGTAAACTGTAAATCCTTCATATATTTTAAATATATTAATGTATTTTAAATATATTAAGATATTTTAAGTCAATCAACATGTATACTTAGATCATAATATCATGCTACCATTCAAAAGTTTAGGGTCTCTCACTTGTTCTTTATTTATTTTTTTTCCATATTACAGATAAATAATAAACTCATCCAAACTATGGCATAACACAAATGTAACTGTAAGAATTGTGTTGGTGACTAAAAGCATCCAAAATAAATCAAAACTCTGTTATATTTTATCATCTGAAGTGCAGTCACCCTTTGACTAGAAATTGCAAAACTGTACGCGTGTCATTTTTTCAAGAAGCTTCTTAAATTTTCAATTTAGGATGATTTTAAAGAGTATAGAAGGAGTTCATATTTAATCTGGGCTCTTATTGGCTGTTTTTTCTTCAATATTCAGTGTAAGTCATCTATTTCAAAAATAATATTTTAAAATAAGATTTTAGTTTTCTAATAACAGAAATTAATCTGTTTTTTGTCTACAAAAGTAATTTCAAGCATTTAACCATACACCTTCAGATTAAATGATTTTTAAGATCATAGTTAACATTTTAGTCAAGTGACCCTAAACTTTTGAAAGGTAGTGTACGTTACTTAAGTATGTGGGAGCACTTTTCCACTCCGTCAGCTTATATGTCAACACCATCAGACAAAATATCTGACAGAGTTGACGTCTGATGGAATTGACAAAACAATGTTTTTTCAACTATATCATGTATAATAAATGGTAGCATTTTGATTTTCCTCAGTGGTCAGCTGCCACTTATCTAAACCAAAATACCAACTTTTATTTCAAAATTCTTGATTACTTTGAAGACAGTGTTGACACATAAAATCTGTGACCACAGGGATTTCAACTTGTTTGCTGAATATTTAAAAAAAATATAAAACTTACAAGGCCATGTGTTGGACTGCTGCATCCATCAACAGACAAAATTCAAAGGGGGTCCTCAGGGTTAAAAGATGACCAAAATATGACTGATTTATTTCGAATTTGAAAACTATCTGACGGAGTTGACATGAATTGATGACAGATTTTGAAAGGCTGTTGTTAATGTATAAAATAATGTAATGTTCACTTTAAGTATTTTGTTAGATTTTATTAAGCCATGCAATTAACCTCATATTCATATTTGTGCATTTTGGGCATTTTAAAACACTTTTTTTTGCAGTTTGATACTGTGACCTCTACAGAGGATGAGTTCATTTGCATGGGCTTTCATAGTACAGTGCCGGTATTTTATAAAATTACTATGAAATAACATAAATATATACAAATCTAAGGGTCTAAACATACACAAGTCTTCCATATCCAACTTTTAAAGCCTTTTAAAAATGAAACAATTTATTGTTTTTTAAGGCAAATTGTAACATTTTGATGTGGGACATGTTTTGTCCCTTATCTCCAGAATCAGTGTTATATATAGTGAATACACAAAAAAAAGTTCAATGGAAAACCAAGCTCAGAACCATAAACAAACACAAGTCAAAACCAGAACATTACTATCTCTACCTCAACAACCTTCAAACCTTCTCTACCTTCAAACACCCATCACCTTTTTCTTCTGCTTCTCTTTATATAGCTGATAAGTGATGAGGTCATCAAGGTGGGGGCTGGATCAGGGAAGGATGGAAACTCTGTCCTGGATTCAGACCTGCAGACAAACAAGTAAACAAAAAAAAACAACTTTTTTTAGGAAAAAGGGGACAAATTAAATCTTACAGTAAATGATTTGCATAAGGGTACAGTCACCTTTTGATTTATTACACCACTTAGTCTCTTTGGTTCCCAATTAGCATAGTCTATCTTCACTTTATGATGTTTCCCCTTTCTTTCTTGAAAAACAATCAAGATCCATCAAACTAAAGGGCATCTTGTGTGCACTGCCAACTTCAGGTCACTGCACAGATTATTTAGCTGGATTCAGGACTGGACTAGCTCATTCAGAAACACTGACCTTCTTAACTTAATGCATTGGGCCAAAAGTTGTTGTCTGAAAGTTGAAACATCTTATCTTTAAAAAATTATGGAATTATTATGCCTATTATACCTTTTACATTCAGACAGTAATCAGTGCTTGTCAGATATTTCCCCTGATTGTTTATATTATTATTATTATTATTATTATTATTATTATTATTATTATTATTATTATTATTATTATTATTATTATTATTATTATTATTATTATTGAGGATGGAAAAGTTCTTAAAATTACTTCTTTCTTACAATATTCTACCATTTAAACCAAGACAGGTAATATAATTTATTACACTATAGTAGTTAAATAGCATATATATTGTATAAATATATATATGTATATGGTATTTACCTACTATAGTGTAATAAAATATATTACCTGACTCAGTTTATATGTAAATAGCATATATGGTTTTGTTAAAAAAAAAAGTATGCAACAAAACCATATATGCTTTTTACCCACTACAGTATATAATATGCCTTGACTTATAAATATCTAATACCGTCAAACCATAATGTACAATGTTGTAGTGCATGAGATCATAAAATAATACAAATGTTTGAATAATATTTAGTTATTTTAAATCTTAAAAATTTTGAGTTCACAAAACATATAATATATCTTAGAATTTCTAAAACATAGTCACACTTCACACTCTGTTTTAGAGTAAAACAATATTAAAATGACTAAATAAAAATCAAAACCGTTTCGGTAATAATACTTTTTAAGAATACTTTTATACTTCATTACTTTGCAAAGACATTTAATATACTGTATATATATATATATATATATATATATATATATATATATATATATATATATATATATATATATATTATATTATATATATATATATATATATATATATATATATATATATATATATATATATAAAACAGCAACAAATTGTCTTGGGACATCTCTATCATTTTACTCTGCATAGATCTTTGTATAGCCACATGAATATGTTAAATGAAAACAACCCATGTTCTCCTGCTATACCACCCCATCCCTACAATACAGTAGCTTGATATTCCTGTACAGCTTCAGTATCCTTGTACCCTAGTTAGTAGTTTGTTAACTGCTAAAGTAGCTAATTTGTTACAGACATCATAGATGCCAAAGGGCTTTTACTACTGAGGTCTCAGTTTGCATGTACAGTAGCACACTGGTCATAATACCCTGCAATGCCATCATTTTAAGCCTTTCATTTTAATCTTATTAAAATAAAAAAGATATATTAGGTACCTAAATAAGATTCCACTGGTTCACACCACTGAGCCAGTTGTGTTTAAACATAAATTAAGATCATGTATTACTTAGTACTTATGTACTTAGTGTACAATCTTACTATGTATTTTGTCCAAAGTGTGAGCTATGGTATGGGTTATGCAAAAAAAAGGGAAAAAGAAGGCATCCCCTAGCAGAACCTAACTCGAATAGGCTCTTTTGTTAGTTTAACTGCAGGTTATCTTTAAGGATTAAGTTTAGTGCTCTCCATCAAAGTGTTTCCCATTCAGAAATAATCAAAGAACTAGGTACAGAGACAAGTAGGGAATATCCAACCATTAGTTATATATAGATTTTATGTATTTACAGTTTCTCAGTGTCTCAATTTCCCTTTTGTATGGAGAAAGCAAGCTGCCATAGTACAACTGAGTTCTATTCAAATTGAAATGCTGAAGATCATGTGTGGAAGAACATTTTTTATGATGTTCTATATTAGAAATGAGAATGTGTGTAGAAAACATTGCATTTACACGCCAAGTCTAATTCAGATTATATCTAGTTTTGGACTCTTTGTAATGGTATCCTCTATTTGTGTGAAAATGTATGTGCAGTTTTGACTAGGGAGTGTGTAAGTAGTGAGAGTGGAGACAGCTGAACTGCTTTCTGGCAGTTGACTGAGTGTAAGTAGATCCTGTATGGTGTGTGACCTCTGACCCTGTGTTATCACTGCTGACTGACCCCAGGCTGTGTGGAAGTGCTGCTCAGCGCCCACTGGGACAGGCCTGCGTACTGTCTCAACCTGCTGAGAGCTAAACACACACACACACACACACTTACACACACACACACACACACACAGACAGAGAGAGAGAGAGAGAGAGAGAGAGAGAGAGAGAGAGAGAGAGAGAGAGAGAGAGAGAGAGAGAGAGAGAGAGAGAGAGAGAGAGAAAGAGCACAAAACTGAGCAGCACTTGCAGGTGCTGAAAGAGAGACTGAGAGTGAGAGAGAAACTTATACCATGGTGAAGCATGGATCCTAACCACATACGTATATGTTCAATGAACACAGCTTAGGCCTGTTATTCACTTCCTCCTCTGTTTTTTCCTACTTTACTCTACACTTGCCATTACTTATCAGTTAATCATCAAACTATTTATGAGCTGAATTGTGATTTAGAGCAGAAAAATGTAAAAATCTTAGAAAATCTTAGAAAAGTCTAATAAGATAAATAGAGCAGTTCTAAAAATCACTGGTTGTCCAAAAAAGAGAAAATAATATAATAAACGATAATATGATAGACATTAATATGAATAAACTTTAATGGAATCGAATTCAAAATAATAGTTTGCATTTCAATTAATTCCGTTATTTTAATACAGATTTTGATGAGATGAACTGAATTGCACAAGGTTGCACAACATCTACCATTAAACTTGGAGAGCTGAGTAACCTGGATAAGAAAAGTGCAGTACACACTTTGCCAGGAAATGGAAGGGAGGAAGTTGAGACTCTGCAAGTGAGAGAAACAGAGAGCAGGGGCAAAAAGCCACACAAGCACAGTACTTAGGTTGTCAGCAGTGAGAATCTGTGGCATGGCTGTGCTAACTGCATGGCTTTATGCTGACACTCACACGCACACACTTTCTTGCTCTTTGCCTTTCTTTCTCTGAGGCCTGACCGAGGCTGTGTCAACAGTAGCGCTTATCAGGGTGAGTTATGGGCCTGTCTGCAGTAATGGTCTGTCAGACACCATGCCTGTCGGCCTGTCCCATTCTCTCCTCTCCTGCTTTCTCATACCACACCAGCACTGCTGTCTCTGACCACTCTCAAAATAACACAGATTTGAGAAAACAGAGAGAAAGCATGCTGAGGTTTTGGAAATCATTCATTATTCTCCATCTGCCAAACAGACTAAAATATTCTTAGTGTGATGTGACGTTGCAGCTCTGTTCAGAGGACTGTTATTCTTTCATTAGTAATAAATTTTTGCCACGTTTACATCCTCAGCCACTAGAGGGCAGACCTGGAATTATGGAAACTTGACTGATTTGCATTGAGCAATAGCTCATACTCAAGAACAGACTCCCAGACTAATATATAATAAAATCTAATAGAAATGAATAAGGCTATTGATTCATATCCCTATTTAAATGCAAATGATTTTTTCCATACATTTCATTCTGCTGTGACTTCATTAGTCTTTATACATTTTCCTATTCATCTTATCAATTATTTACATTTACAGTTCACTGGGTTTTCTGCAGTATTAGGTAGGCAACTATGAGATATGAATATATGCAATAAATTGGTGACATAATATTGGATATTTTAATGAGAAAATATTTTACAAACCCCATGTGTTTTCACACTAATGTCAGAATAAATTGTCTGAATAAAAACATCACTCTCACTAATATAATATGGACAGAGATTCTCAGCTTTGTCTGCTGTCACAAAAGAATGAATAAATCTGAGAATGTGACCAAAACATTGTTTGTTATTAAATGATGCAGTGTATAAATGTTTACTGAACAGTAAAGGTGTTAAATTAGAATGTGCTTCTGAATGCCGAACCTTCATTTACTGTAGCTTTAGATATGTATATTAGCATTATGCTTTATTCCAGTCTCTGTAGCAATGTAGGAAAAAAATAATATGTCATAGTATTTAGCTTACTGACATTGATTGAACGTGAATTTTCTGTTCTTGTTCCTATTCCTATTTAAAAAATGTGGAAAAACAAAACAAAAAATGTTTGTGTTGCATAATAACAAGAATGAAAGCTGAAATTCATGCAGCTTGATTATAACCTAATCAGTTTTTTGTTCTGCTCTCATAATTTAAGCTCTAGTACATTAAAAGAATAAAAGCAATTTCATTTGAAAACAACTTATTACGACTTTAATTTTAGAGCAGTTCTCATACAGAATAGTATCCTGTTATATCTCTTGTTCACAATAAATAAAACATATTTATGCCTCCGGTTGAATTCTACAAAACTGTTTTCAGTTGGGGGAAGGTGAGAAGGTGAGAAGTGTTTTTATTGTGTGTGTGTGTGTGTGTGTGTGTGTGTGTGTGTGTGTGTGTGTGTGTGTGTGTGTGTGTGTGTGTGTGTGTGTGTGTGTGTGTGTGTGTGTGTGTGAGTGTGTGTGTGTCTAGTGTGAATAGTGTATGTCCTAGTACCTGTACTCTATCTCCATTTGTCAACTGCCTTGACAGTGAAATCTATCTTTCTATCTTAGAATGAGCCAGGCAACAAGAGACAATAATTAAACCTTCTTTTGGACAGAGTTTGGCACAAGCCTGTCTGTCTGGGTGCGTGTTTTTGCATGTACGTGTAAGTAAGAAAGAGAAAGTGTGTATGCAAGTCTGACACTTTTATTGTTAGCACAGATGCAATATCCTGTTTAAGTCTTTTGATGGTAGGTCCTACTTTATGGGTTACGTTTGCATATAAACATAACACGTATATTAACAATAAAATTCACTTTTGTAATGACTTAAAGTGAGCCATTAGTTTGTAATTATATATCTTAAAACAATCCATAGCAATATATATATATATAAATATATATATATATATATATATATATATATATATATATATATTTGTGTGTGTGTGTGTGTGTGTGTGTGTGTGTGTGTGTGTGTGTGTGTGTGTGTGTGTGTGTGTGTGTGGAGAGAGCGAATAATTATTAACAATACTTGTTATTCCTGTTTAGCTAAAAATACAGTGCAAACATTAGCCTTATTTTTCTTTTTTCATTCATTTTAAATTTTTTTTACATGAGATTAAGTTATACTTAAAATAATTTCTTTCTATTTAAAAAGACTGTTCTTTGATTCTAAATACCACAGCAGGATAAAATAACTTTTCATGGTCACTAAATCTTTGCTCCAGTTCTGTACTTCTTCTGGGTCTGAGCCACACTGGATTCCGCACTCCGCTGTCTGAGAGATCTAGAGCCAGAGACCAGCTTGGAGAGGGTAATCCATCTCCATCACTTAAATGATTATCCCCATTAATCTGGTGTAAACTAATAAAGTCAACAGTGCCAGTGCTTGCCTGAACTTCATTAAGTCTTTAGTACGTTTAATATGGCTTAATGTCCTCAGCTCAGTGGCTGCTGCTGTCTCACCTGGCTTGCTGCTCCCGAGAGAACTAGCGGAGAGATTGAGGCCGTTTATGTCGTGTTTTATTGCCTTTTTCCCCCAGACTTCCCGAGAAAGACAGTATCTATTGCTATGACATGCGCAGAGAGGTGGAGGAGAATGAAGAGTACAGAACGACAGCAGTGTTGGAGATTTAATTTGCCCAGCCAGGCCTCAGATGGGCCCCCACAGTCAAGGGTTTAATTTGGCTTATCACATTATAAAGACAACCCGAGCTGGGTAATCAATCATCAGCCTGTCAGAGGGACAGGCAGTTGTCGTAAGCAGGCACGACTTCCCAACGTGAGGCCATTTTAATTGCCAGTAAATTGACTGCTTTATTGTTTTTGTGAATGTCTTCCTAAAGTTTTCTAAATTAAAGCCCATAAAAGACGTCGACTGTCAGCACGTCCTGCTCACCCCCACTCTCTCTCTCTCTGTCCTCAGTGGGGGAAGACTTATCGGTGGCTGTTACGGTGCCATCGTGGGTCGTGTTGACACTTGACTGCTGAGTGTGTTTCCCCTGTAAGCAAGTGGATGAGCGTCTGCACAGTGTTAGGAAGCGACACTGTTTACTAGGCTGAGTGATGCCATGCTGACTCCAGCTAAACAGAACATAATTCTCCCTCTTGCCCACTGTAAAATCCTCCACTGACAAACTAAGTGCTTCAAAATACAAAAAGAACAAGACAAATGGATGCGCTTCAAAGATAGATATTTATATTTCTTAATGAATCATGACAACATATAGTTCATGTGAAAGATTTAAGTAAGCTGGGAGAAAAAGATAATTTTTCTATTTTTGGTGTTTTGTTCGTTTCCATTTGAGACATGTCTCAGACAGCTTCTCGGATTTTGTGCTGGATGAGAAAGAAATGATTTTCCAGAATCCCACAAGACTCGTGGCAGCTCATGACTCCAGCTTCCTGTCCTGGCTTAACTTTTGCTGTCAATATGCCTCTCACTGGTTTCCTGATGTATATTTATGGCCCTGGTGCAGTAAGGTTAAGCCCCTGCTTCTGTTTGGCCAGTTTCCGAATGGTGGTTGTCTATTTTCTACTTTTTTATCCATATAATTTTATTTTGCAGTCCTGTCTGGAAAAGAAAAATGAACATAACCACTTTAGCCTAAGATGACCAAAAAAGATGACAATATTTTATGATTTTTTCAATAATTGTTGTAATTGTTTTTTCAATAATCTGTAATGATATAAAGATGCAGTAAAGATAATGACTCAAGGTTTTGTCAACTGCTTTTGTCAAAGTTTTAATCCCTTGTGTATGATTCTTTTCTGTGGTTATCAGGTCTACCACCCAAAAATGAGTTTTTTCTGTTCCTTGTACCATTAGTCCCATCTGAGATAGCCTTTGACCCTTCAGTTAGCTGAGACTCTGAGGCTGAAGCTGTGCTATAATGCTTGAAGTGTTAAAATTTCTGTCTAGTTTTTAGAAGTGACCACATGCTTTTATTCGTAAAAAAAAAAATGCTGTGGAATCTCACAAAACTAAATGGATCTCATCTATTTATTTTGTTGAACTTAAAGTGACTGAGGTTGCAGCAAACAAACATAACAGACACTTGTGTTTGTGGTAATGATGCATATTTTAAACTATGGTTCAGTATTGCTGACTAGTCTATGAGCTGAACTTTTATACCTTGGTGCCGGTATGGAGTTGGCTTGTCACAGTAGACACTAAGCCCTGGCCCACAGCCTCTGTCCATCAGAGTAGATCATTAAGTGTGAGGTGAGGCCCCTGAGGCCAGTGAAGGCACCAGCCAGTCTGTGCTGATGTTTCTGTGTTGTACTTTGGGCTAGAGGATCTGTTTGTTATGGTGTAGTAGACTGCATAATTGGGATGAGGGCAGGGGGAACAAGGCCAAATGAAAAAAGACACACACAAACTCCTACCTGTTGAAGGCACCATGTGATGACAGATTGTAGTGTCTCCTGTTGCTCAGCATAAAGTCTGGATCCACCAACAGGAAGTGATGATTTGATTCGGTTGTACTCTTTGAAGTTACTGTTTTGAAGTCAGGATTGTGATGAGAAGTAATTGGCTCGGTTTGCAGCAATACCATTACAAATAAAAATTTAGCGTCAGTGGAAAACCTCGTGTCACTGTTTAAACATTGTGAACTCAAGGTGCTGTGTTACAAATCTGATACACAGAATTATAGACACTGCACATTGTTTACCAAGTCATTCTTTAAGTGTCTTTCTAATCCTCTCTGCCAAACATGTTTTTACTGAGAATCCTAGCCAAAGAGATGTTGATCATTTGCAGAAGACACAAAATGTGAACTACGTGTGTATGTAAAATTGTGTGAACAATGCTTATCTCTATTTACACAAATTTTCTTATGATACCAGCTTACTTTATTCTATTACATTTATGTTGTATAGAATTCAGGAAAGCAGTGTTTCTGACAGTTGACACTAAAAGCAAAAGCAAAAGCAAAAGCATCATACTGTTTCTTGTTTTCTATTCAGAAACAGCAGATAGATAGAAGGAGAAAGCCAAAGCACAGTGACAGTGAAGGCCTGAGTCAATGACACACAGGGGATTGGAAAGGCTGCTTGTATGTAATGACCAGTAGCTGGTGGGATGAATGGGCTGAATCCATCTATCTCTACGAAGTAAACAGGTCCCAGCTGGGGTACTGTGCTGTGCTCAGGATGGGAAAGGGAAGTGGGGCTGGCCATCAAGCCTCCCCCAAATAAACCAGGCGACAGGATGCGCCTGCACTCGAGTGCACGGACACACCATCAGCAGCGGGGAGGACCAACTTCCGCTGTGATGGGTGTCAAGTCCCCTATCAGGCCCAGAGTAAGTCCACATGGTGCTGGGAGGAAAAGATGAGACTTGCCATGTGTTTGTGTGAGATGGGAGTTGGACTTCAAGCAATAAATCTGTGCTTTAATTCATCTAGTGAGTCATCTGTCTCTCATAGGCATTACAAACATGATATACAACCTCTGGAAATGCATATCCTTCAAAAAAGTACTGCAAAGGGAGTTAATGCTTTCATCTATATGAAAACAGTGCTACAAAGAAATGTGAAAGGAAAGCTAACCTATTACTTACAATTTGGTAATAAAGAGGTTTCGCTTACCACATCCGTCATTCCTACCACAGTCTATGTCAAAATATTCGGGAAAACCAGGTTTTAATCAGGTCGATTCCCAGAGTAAATGTGACCCTGAAAGGTGCTCACAGATGGAAATCAGCATTAACACACTGAACTGAGCACACTAAACTTAAACTGCAACTGTAGTGAATAAAATCTTTTTAAATGACAAATTTGAACTGGTGATATTCTGAAACAATTTCCTAAACATTTTGGGAAACATTTTGGTGACACTTTAAAATTGTAAACTTGATAACCTTTTTTAACAATCTTTTTTGTAGTCATTATGTTGTAATATTCTCTGTAGCAGTATCATTTTTAGGATGCCTTAAATAACACAGACCAGATATTAATAATTTATATTTAAAAACCCATGCAGCCCCGACCAAAAATCTCTTATTATGTATTAAATATATTTATTACCAAATCTGACAATAAAATGTATGTAAGATTAAAAACAAAAATGTATCATACTAGTTCTTCTTCAAATGTTATTATTATTGTTGTTGTTGTTGTTTTTATAATAATAATAATAATAATAATAATAATAATAATAATAATAATAATAATAATAATAATAATAATATATTTATATGAACAGACATACATTAGGTTACATTTTGTTCTACCTGAATACACAGAGAAAATCTCCATTTACAAAGTTTCCAATTTACAGTTTTAAAATTGTATTAGCACACAGCACAAGATCTTTGGTTAGAGATTGTAATAGGCTCAGGAATTGTTCAGTTTCTCCATTAGTAAGATACTATAAGACAGCCAAAATGTCTTTTCTTATTTGAATTTCATTTAACCAGCATTAATGTATCTAACATCTATCTATTTAATCCAAATCTCAGTATCTATCAGTGTATCAAGCAATAAAATCTAATTTGATAATGATATTGTTATAGCAACTACATTTTGACTGACATGTTGTCAAGTAAAAGACTCATTAGAAAGAAAGACACAACAATTTAATGGAGTATGTGTCACTCAGCACTCCAACTAATCTCAACTCTCAACTATGAACAATTGTCTAATTCTCTTGGTCTTTTTTGCTCTGTTAGAGATTTATATTTGTTTAGTGCTACACTTATGAGGTTATTCTTTCTTACATTTTAATGTATGTGAGGTGTATAAATATGTTTATTGTTCACAAGTTATAGTTCACAAAATGGAAACAAATCTACAAATTTTATCAAGCACCAGTTCAAAACATGACTACATGACAAGTTCAAATGTTTAAGTAAATATGTTATTTAATTGATATTATTTAATTATTTACTTAATCAGTTCCTGTGGATTCCTGGGACATTCAGGAAACGAAACGTTGGATTTGAGGTCCAAACTACCTTGGGTATAAATAGGAATATAAATGCTAAATTAATACACTGTATTTTCTAATTAATGAGCCAGTGAGAACATGGGATACTTGCTTTTATTTTATAGTCAATCTAAAATGATGGCTTATTTTGAGGAAATTATTAAGCATTGCTAAATTGTGATGCAGAGAAAAATACATCCATATTAGTTAAAATATTTTAAAAAGATTATATGGCATATCCATCTGCATTTTTATAAAAGATACACTTTAAGGAATGCATAAATAATTTCATGTCTCATATTTCATTATTCTCTAAAACCCTATAAAATGGACTTTGAAACATTGAGATTCATTCATCTTCAGTAACAATTTTATCCAGGTCAGGGTCGTGGTCAATCTTGATCCTATCTTGGGAATACTGCGAGAGGTAGGAGAATGTGGCATTATCTTGGGAATACTGCAGAAGGCAGGAGAATGTGGCATTATCTTGGGAATACTGCGAGAGGCAGGAGAATGTGGCATTAGTACATGGCAGGATGAAAATGTTAGATGTTAGGGCTGTTTACTACTATAGCTATCATAGCAAATTTTTGAGCACTGTACATCTGTAGCCTTTGCCATACAATCTCCATGCACTCCCCCCTCTCTCTCTCTCTCTCACACACACACACACACACACACACACACACACACACACACACACACACACACACACACACACACACACACACACACTTTACAAACATCTCTACGCATAAATATGAATCTGTAATAGTTTTTTTATCGCTATTAATAATACTGCAAGGAAGATCTGGATAATGCAGAATACACAATTCTCAGTAAGACTACAATCTTTCGGACTTTTAAAGGTTTATAATGTAAATTATTCTTTTAACATGAATTAAAAATATTATGTTCCTTTCAGAACTCTTTTAATTGCTAATTTGCCAAAATCTACCTATATTTTTCACCTCCCAGTCCATTCCCTAATATAAAGGAAGTTAAATAATGCCAAGAATCCATGGCAGCTAATGTATTTAAAGTGAACAGACACACATCTTTTTTTCTATAGACCAAACCAAACCCTCATCGAGTTTAATAGGAAGAATTTGCAGTAGGCTAAGCACTGAAGTTTATGAAGGAAGTAAACCCTGATTTATCTGATTTTCTCTATCTCTATTTTCTTTTTTTTTTGTTAGTTTTGTTTGTGCGCGCGCGCTGGAGGACTGAAGTGACACCTTAAAGCCAGACACGTTTTAGAGAAAAGTGGAGAACCACCATAGAAATAAAGAACTGTCGCTGATCAGGTACAGAAATATTCAAAACTATATTAAAACGACTCTGTTTTCTAACTCAACGTAAGATCCTACCAGTTGGTTAGGATTCATTTCAGGAGTAGGACAGCAGCCATTCATCTCGTTAATAACAGTGATTGATTGCCCCAGTGTGTTTAGTGTGTTTAGTGAGCATAATTATAATATAATTATCATAATAAAACCTATAAAAGGCTAATCTGTGTTTTTTTTTGTACCACTTTTCACATAGTGGATTTATTTAGTGCTAATAAGAATACACTGCATTCCAGACTTCTCAAGCTGTCCAGTTTTTTTTAACACAAATATTCCTAGCACACACCGGTGTTGTTTTTAGAGCTCAGTTTTAGATTGTAAATACACTCGATCTGAAATATCCCATTTGATGAATGTTTCACGATGGTTAATTGGATAGTCTGAATCGAGAGACTCATCTAATATTAATACTCTAATGAGCCATATGTTGAATAATAATATTCTCTAAAGCTTTATCCAAATAAATCAGCAAGCCAGGGGTTATTCTTCACAATTCAAAATGTATTAAAAATGTATTATGGGTATGCATTGTTTATGTAGTGTTTTTCTTCACGCTTTAATATTTATTTTGTTCATCTCTGCTTTCTAAATGGTTTATTTATAATGGACATAATAATCTATTAATACTACAAATTAATAAGCTTAATATTTTATTCATTTTGACAGAACCATATGTCCTCGTTTAGGACAAAACGTCTTCTTTTAATATAGAGCCATTGCAATGCAAAATTGGCGATTAAGACTACGACTTCATAATAGGATAATCTATATAACTCAGCCTATTGTCTTTAAACTGGCATTTAGCACCGCATTGTGTAAAAGCAAATCATAACGACTAAATTAGCTTAATGATTCACACCAGATGTGTTTTGACATTTGTTTAACTCGAGTTAAAAGCATCCAGCATACCACTGAATAAAAGTAAACATTTTCTATCGTTATTTGTATAGTTCTATAGGCATAATAATATAATGTTATTTAGCTATTAAGCGGCTGTTATGGCATGACTTCTGTGTACAAACCCACACGACCTGATATATAGCCTTTGCACTAATCGAGTCAGGCTTTAATTCAGTCTGAAATGTCAAACAGCAAAGTTACAATAAAATCGTGCTAGATTTTAATGTTGGAAATCTATTTTACGTTTTTAGCATTTAATTCATTACATTCGAGACAATTTAAGAAAAAAAAAATAATTTAGAATCTTTAAAATGATCCAAAACGTATAAGCAAAAGCACAAATTTAGTCCATATCTGAGGAACATACCGGTAAAATATGATAATCTTGGTAATACTTTTTTATATTACTATTTACTCTTATTTGTAACGTGTCATATTTCTGTTTTATTTCTGAATTATTATTGATGTCAGAGACTGCGGCTTTTATTTCTTATAAAATAGGGTACAATTGCGCTTTAGACTCGTTCAAAGAGGGGATTGGTGACCTTTGTTATGTCTTATATATAATGGAATCGTCGTTATTTTTTTAGCCAATTGGAACCGAAGCCTGAAAGCCTCTTGCTTAATCTTACCCGGCCTATTTGGCATTTTGATTGATGCTCCCGTGGCTCCCTCCATCCGGCAGGCTTGCTCTAAGCCAAAAAGGAGGTAGGGGGAAACGGCAAACGACTGAAGTTCAGTGTTTCTCACCCATGCTCACGCACTCGTGGTTTTGAGACAGCGAGGATACACGCAATAAGCCGCGCTCCTGTAGCTGCGTGAACAGGCGCGGCGCGGAGGAGCTCTGGGAGCGCGCGCCTTTTCGGGACCATGGATCATAACATACATGTAGGTGCACATCTCCACCACACACACATAGACTCTATTAGCTTCGGAATCGATCAGATTCTCAACAATGCAGAACAAGGAAGTTGTATGATCTCTAACCCCAGGATGCAGGACTTGGACTACGGGCTAGGGAACATTGTGAGCAATGCCTACAACACCATGACGGGAAACTACAACGTCAATAACACCGGCGGATACAACAATAATGCGTGCAGCGCTGCACCGCTCGGTGGCTCCTACAACATGAACGTTGGCATGAACGGGAACGGAAACGGCCTGAATGCGTCCGGGGTGATCCGTGTTCCCGCACACCGGCCACTCAACAGCGTGCACTCCTCCATTCCCACAAGCGGCGCCCCGATGCACAACATGGCAGGCATGGGCACTCTGAACAACCTCACGGGATTAACATTTCCGTGGATGGAGAGTAACAGGAGATACACCAAAGAGAGATTTACAGGTAATATAACAACACCTATCTTATATTCTAACATAATATATGATACATAATTATCAACTCATATAATATAATATAATACACACATACTTATGTAGTTATTGTGCAAAAAATAACAGCTCTACAGTTTTAAAGACTATCAAATATTCGTTTTATATGTAGACTGTCAACAATTCTTTCTTTTTTTATTTTAAATCTGATCTGTACGGGAACAATACAATTATTAAAATTATAATTCATTTGACATATTTATTCATTTATTTTTCAAGCATTTTTGTTGTTTGTTTTACTGATTTTTTGTAGACAAAGGCTAATTTACAGTACGAAAAGCAATACAAAGCAAACACAAATGCCAAACCACAGGCAGATAATAGGACATGTTTGTGCAGTAAATAGCTCAACAGGTAACAGTGATTAAAAAAAAAGCCTGCAAATGCTCCAATATCACTTAAATAAACATAACTACAAGAACCATTTCTTGTGACATATTTGGTTAAAACAAGTCCTTATAATTATAAATATATAGTATTTATATAATATTTATATAATTATAAACAGCACACATTTATCATTGCCTTGTAACTGTTTTTTATCTATAGAGGTAACATGCATCTTAAGCAGGTTATAAATGATAAATTCGCCATTGTGATTATTTATTACGAAGATATACAATTATTGTAAATACAATGGATTATTATAAAATCTGGTGAAATCTAGGCCTTTGCGAATGAACACGGTAGACTAATCAACCTTAAAATCATGTGCACTTATTTCCTTTTAGGATTAAATTAGAAATATCCTTATATAAAAATAGTGAAATGATCTAAATTGATTATATGCAAATACAGCTTTTGTTATGAATATGTTAATCTAGCCGCAGTGCTATGGCTAGTTCTTCCATTGTGTTTATTTTTGCTTTATTTTGTCACTTGAAATGCTGTGTATCATTGACTTCATGCTGTAGTTAGAAACCCAGCTTCATGTTAGCAGTAAAGTGCTTTTTCTCTTGGCTGCTTCGCTGTGTCGTGTTGCTGATCTTCCCTTGCTTGCTTTCGCCCTGTTTTCCCCAATCCAGTGGCCCTCTCACCCTTCACTGTAACACGCCGTATAGGTCACCCGTACCAGAACCGGACACCACCGAAGAAGAAGAAGCCGAGGACGTCGTTCACACGCCTGCAGATTTGCGAGCTGGAGAAACGCTTTCACCGTCAGAAGTACCTGGCTTCAGCAGAGAGAGCAGCTCTGGCAAAAGCACTTAAAATGACTGATGCACAAGTCAAAACATGGTTCCAGAACAGAAGAACAAAATGGAGGTGAGCTTAAAATGCCCTAATCTCCAAAGTCAACATTTACATGTACATTCATAAAGAGACTGTAAGCACTGATCCGTATTGACCCTGTTCGGTTCGGTTCAGTTCTTTTCCAACAAAACATTTAACATCACATCTGCAAATTAATTTTTCAACTGTGTCGAAGTTCTAAAGCAGTAATTTCTTAATTTTCGGAATAATAAATATTTGTAAACAATAATGGAGGTAAACACATTGACCGAATCTCTTGTGTGTATGTGTGTATATGTGTATGTGTGTATTTATGTATATGTGTGTATATGTGTACGTATGTGTGTACGTGTATATGTGTGTGTGTGTATATATGTGTGTGTGTGTATGTATGTATGTGTGTGTGTGTGTGTGTGTGTGTGTATGTGTGTATATTTGTGTATATGTGTGTGTGTATGTGTGTTCTATTAGAACATTTACAGTGATACTTTATTAAAAAGACAAAAGTACACACAATGATCGGAATTAATTTGTTTAATATTACAGTTGCTCTTATCTTTCTATCTAATCACTGAATGAATGTTCATATAACAAAATAAAAACCGTTTAGAGAAAGGTAACGTTACACAAATGCCGTTTAATAAATGAAATAATAAATATTAATTCAATTCAAGTTTATTTGTATAGCGCTTTTTACAATAGACATTGTCTCAAAGCAGCTTTACAGAACATTATGTTAAGGCTATTCCCATGTTTCTTGTTACTTTGTTAACTGATCGCGTGTTGTTCTATCTATCTATCTATCTATCTATCTATCTATCTATCTATCTATCTATCTATCTATCTATCTATCTATCTATCTAATCTCAGATTACACAATTAATTATATAAATGATTTTAATACTTGGGTAGGTTAAATACGATAAACACGATACATTTGTTTGACAATACCCTCGGTGTAATTGTTTTATTTATTTCTTTATTTACGCGAAACACCAAAAATATATGGGATGAAGGATGTTATAAAACCTTTCTAATTGGGGTATTGATCCTCTGGCATTATAATCTTTCCCCTGGAAAAATATATCTTTTCTTTTTCATCATGTTCTTCTTCATCATCATTATCATCTTCTTCTCCTTCCTATTCTTCTTCTTCCTATTTTTCTTCTTCTTCCTATTCTCCTTCTTATTAATATATTTACGGTAATGTTCCGTGTGTTCAGGAGGCAGACGGCGGAGGAAAGAGAGGCCGAGCGGCAGCAGGCGAACCGCTTATTAATGCAGCTGCAGCAAGAAGCTTTTCAAAAGACTTTAAACCAACCTGTAAATCCAGACCCCATCTGCTTGCACAACAGCTCCCTGTTCGCTCTGCACAACCTGCAGCCATGGACTGATAACACTAACAAGATCAGCAGCGTCTCCACCTGCGACTAGTGACTCCGACTCTCCTCTTTTCTAGGCTCATCTAACTAGATATAGCTGTAAATAATTGAATAAGACCGACGTCACATTTCACTACCTGCTATTATTCTTACCGCAGAAAAGCAGGTTTATTTCTTCACGGCTATTCATGTATCCAGTCTGAACGAAAACTGTAAGGAATTATTATTATACCGGATGTATCCAAGATAAGGGTTTTATTGGCGCACACACAGTGAAGTTGGCTATATTTTTATATACAAATTTTTTTTTTTTTTTTTTTGCACTTTACTCTTCACTGCATTGTAGAATTAGACGCACGCAGTTCTGGGTTTAGTTGCAACGACATTTTTAAAGCTGAACAGAAAGTGGATTCAAGAATCAGGTTTCAAGCACTTATTCTGGAGGTCAAAAAATAAATAAATCCGTAATCAGTCACAGATCTGAAACGAACCCTATTTTAATACCGAGAGTTTTGACCTTGTAAACGAGACCTGGATGCATTATTCTGCAGTAAAACAGCTGTGTATATTATTTTGTCATTTTGCTTTGTTCAGATAATGTTTTGAACACTGAACTAATGTTTTTTTTTTTTTTTTACTTCATTCAATACTGACATTCCATAGCAAGATTACATTTTTAGATTAATATTGGATTTAATTTCGGAGTGAATGACCGTTTTGGTTGCATGGTATGTCCTTCTCATTGTATGGGAAATGTAACAGTGTGTTTCTGATATTAACTGTATGCAGATGTGAGAGTGTGTTTGAAACTTTCCATGGCCAAATTAAAGGAGTATCATGTTAAGGTCCATTAGCATTCCAAATGCTATACAGTGCATTAAACGTATCCTTTAAAAAAAGACAAAATATTAAGAGATGGGAATCAAAGGAAAAAACAATATCAACCCAAGCTAAACACAAATCTGCTGTCATGGTGAGATGTCAAAAAGCAAGCAAACAAAGACTGTTTTAAAAGGTTTTTTTTTTTTTTTTACACTTTTTTTTCAAGATTCTAGCATAACTGGTTTCTGTCTGCTTAATAAATATTTAACAGTTAATATCTGCCTTTTCCACAAGGGTAAGCTGTAATGCAGTTATGCAGGAAACCATCATTGCAAATATAGCTGCATTCCAACTTTCCATGGAACAATTAGATGCTGTACAAAGGTAGTAACAATTCTGGTGTGCACCAAGTTTCTAGAAAACCATGACGTTTGGACAAAGGTCCTTTATCAGCTGAGGGTAAAAAAAGGATTAAAACCAGTTCATATACTGATTTTATTTTACTGCAAACTTTGTGTACTACAATTTTTATTACCTCTGAATTTTTTGTAACTAAATTACACCACACTACAGTATGTGCTGGTCAGAGATCATGACTTCTGTGTGAATAAACTACTTTAAAAGTAAACATAATGAGTGGAAGGCTATATATTCAATTTAAACAAAAGGCCATATTAGTGATACAGTTTCACCCAAAACAAATGAAGCATAATTGGTCCCTATTCATCTTTCATTCATCATCTTTTTAAAATATTTTACAAGCATTTTTATTTCTACATGCTGTCTTAGATTTTTGTCTATTAAAAGTTTCATATTGTAAAGAGGCTGTATTTTACTTGTATGACTAATTATGAGAAAAACAAGCTGGGATCTATACAAACCGTTTAATAATTATCTCTAGAATACTAAAGATTTATAATAAAAAGAACCATTCAAGGTTTATTCAAGATATTAGAATTATATATTATATAATTTATATATTATAAATTATGCTTGAAATACTTTCTGAAATCCTTTCCAGAGGTACAACATGGACAAAATTATTCTGAGCCTGAATGCATGTGGACATATCACTGTTTCACATTTATGTTTTCATTAGAAAGTCCTAAGCATATAGTCAGGTGTATTGAGTTCTGTTTATTTATACTGTCAGGAGGCTGATTATTGTTGGCCATTTAATTTCAAAAAAGTGTGAAAGTGATGTGTTGAAATATTCACAATGAATAAACATACCTATTGTTTGTTTGTCATTTTCATAATATAATTATTAACTTATGCTATTGACTTTAAATTAGTTATTTTTTAATGGGATAGTTTACACCTAATCCTCACAAAGTAGTTCAGAATAAAGACACAGAACTCTTGAAGATTTCTTCACCTCTGGATTTCCCCAGTATCTTGTAGATCTTTTATGTGAAAATTAAATACAGTTTAACTTGATTAAAAGTGATTTTATGACCTCTAATTAGCTTTTGTTTGTGAAAATAAAATGAGAATAATTAACTGAAATAATGCATAATGGCCCAAGACGAAATATGTTTCTAATTTCTGTCACAAAGTGTCTAAAATCTCAGTAAATTTCATTTCACTTTAAATGTATTTGATTTCAGAATAATGGAAATTAACTGCGAGTTGAAAGGACGCAATCTTTCCTCTGCGCATATTAAGACTGCGAATAACTTGCGCCGCTATACCACCCTTGAATGCATTGCTGGGCTTTAGCCGCTCGCGTCATTTTCGTGCGCCAAAACATTGGCGCTGCTGTGTAACATACAGCTAGGCATAATGTCTCTTTTACGTTTCTGTTCTTTTACCAATCAAAGTTTGCTAAATAATGGACTATTATTAGAATCGATGGTTACAGGTAACTGATGTGTGCGTTTTTACTGATCTTTTTGTAGCTGCTTGCAGCAGTTAAATCCTCACTGTGATGCCTTTTGTCTGAGTTCCAGCTGGTTTACGGACAACAAGCTACACAACCGTAAAGGATAAAAAGCCTCTTCGCAAACCAAACACACCTCAGGGGAAGTTTGACACTGAAGATGACCAGAAAAAATCTACAGACGCCTTTAAAAGTAAGTCACTGATGCACTTTAGCAGAAAACTCCAACCATTTCACCTTAATATTGATCCGTTTTCTATAATGAATGATTGACCGAGTATAATTGTTCTGCTTCATTTGTTTATAAGTGGCTTCTCTGGACTTCTTCAGGGTTAACAAACACCACTGTATGTGTCTATACGTGCTTACCGTTAACGTAGCTGCCTGCCTGCCATCAGAAGGAGATGAGATTAGAGCACCGAATTATGATCAGAATCAGGTTTTTTGGCCAAGTGTGTTGACACACACGAGCAATTTGGTTCCAGCTGCTTGTGACTCTCAAAAGTACAGCATGTTTGAGCATGTATGCAGGTGTGGAGCTGTTTCTTCCATTGCAGTGGTTTTTGAACGTTCTTATATGAACGTGTTCTTTTAATTGAGTAAAGGGTGGGGTTATTATACTTGTTTAGACCCAATTAACTTAATTGATATCACAGGGTGGGTCAGTTGATTGCAAGGCCTATATATCCCCCCTTTTTTTGACAAATGTGCTTCATTCGCCTGAAGAGGACCCAACAGGGTCGAAACGTTGCTTTTTAATTAATTAATTAATTAATTAAAAAAATTTAAAAAGTCTTGCGGACATTACGATTTTTTTACTTTAACAGTTTCTTTTGTCCTGCACCTGCCAGAGGGTGGGATGTGCACACAATTACTGATTTAACACTCTCAAAAGTACAGACATAAATAACGCTATACTATACAAACTATACAAGACAATGCAGACGATGAGATACAATATAGACAGAATGAGTATTAAATATGAATACAGAATATGACAGATCAGTTATGTACATAAAGTGTGAGAGTGCATGATAGTGCAGATTACAGTAATGTGTAGTATTGTGTTTTGTACAATATACAGCAGCAGTAGTGTGTGTAACATGTATGGATGATGTGATGACTGACAGTACTGATAATGCAGTACTTATAGATATGAAGCAGGGAATATAATTATGGTGAGTTGTTAATGAGGGTGATAAGGGGCTTGGGGAAAGAAACCGTTCCTGTGTCTGGCAGTTTTGGTAAACAAAGTTCTATAGCGCCTGCCAGAAGGGAGGAGCTGAAAGAGGTTGTGATGATGTAATAGATATAATTTCTGTGGTAAAGTGTGTTATGAAATATTGAAGATACAGTGTTGCTCAGATACAGAGTCGGGATCTCACGCTGTTATAGTATTAGGTGACAAATGGAAAATGGGTCTACACATACAAGCATACTAGGGAACATACTAAACATATTAAAATTGGTGTGGTTTTTACTAAAAATGAGTGACATTGGTAATGGACATTGATTGGTTAAAAAAATTAAATGGGAATAGACTCAATGTTGAGCTAGTTACTGTATATGATATCCAATATAAGAAACATATATTTTTATATTATAAATGGCAAAAGACAGGAAGGCCCTCATATCATGAGTTTTTGGAATTATGTGGTACATATTATTTTCATACTGTTAATGGTTGATAAGCCTTTATTCCCAGGGTACTTTTTTTTATTAGATGATTCAGGTATTATGTTTAGTTTACAGCAGAAGAGAATATTAATGGTGGCATTGACTGCTTTCAAAAAGACTCTTCAAAAAGAATTTTTTAAGGCTGGTTTCATCCACGTGTCCACCTGTCGTCTCTCTGGCACTCCTACTTTTAAGATTAATTTTTTTAAACTTATGAATTAATTTTGGAACGTGCCCCACCCCGACTTCATATGGTAACATCTCAAACAATTAGTGGAAGCTGCTATAGATTTTGTAAAAGAGTTAATGATGTCATTTGGAGCTGTGTGTACTGTTAATCCTTTGTTACCCCCCATTAATTTCCCCCAATCCTGAAGCTTTGCAATTGCTTTTTTTCTGTTCACACGTGAATAATCAATAAAACGCAAACAACTGAATTATTTTGCTTTATTAATCACTGCAATTTTATTTCTCTTATAATATGAATCACATTTATGTTAGTTATTTATAGCTTTTGCTGCTGTGTTTTCAACCCATTTCCTCATGTTTCCTCTATGGGTTACATTACAGCTTTACTCTAAACCATAAGCTTAATCAGTCAGTCAGGATTTCATTAACTGTGTATCATTGCACAAGAATCCAGACCCTTTATTTACTTTTTTGTTGAAGCATTGTGGCAACCTAGCATTTATTATTATTATTATTATTATTATTATTATTATTATTATTATTATTATTATTATTATTATTATTATTATTATCCTGGGTATGTGAAGCTTGTCACTCCTGGATTTGAGGATCTTTTCCCAGTCTTATCCACAGAAGCCCTCAAGCTCTGGATTGAGAATCACTCTGCTGTTAAACTGTTTAATCACTACTATGTCGTCTTGGTTGCATGTTTTGCCTCGTTCTCTCTCTCTCTCTCTCTCTCTCTCTCTCTCTCTCTCTCTCTCTCTCTCTCTCTCTCTCTCTCTCTCTCTCTCTCTCTCTCTCTCTCTTTATCTCTCTTTCTCCATCTCTCTCTCTCTCCCTCTCTATCTCTCTCTCTCTCTCTCTCTCTCTCTCTCCCTCTCTCTCTCTCTCTCTCTCTCTCTCTCTCTCTCTCTCTCTCTCTCTCTCTTTATGTCTCTACTCTGAATCAGTTCATCTTAAATTGAGGTCTGCATTTACTAAGGACTGTCTTCCATCTGTCTGCTCTATGTTAAAGACCTGATTAGCGAAGCAATGCAAAGAAGAACATTTGCTCAACAAACTGTTACCCCAGTTTGGCTGGACACTTCTGAGCAGAGTCTCAGTGGTTCTAAACGTCTGCCATTTAGATGTTGGAAGTTGCTGTATTTTATTTTTTGTTTGTTTCTCTACCTTCTTTATAATCTGTTTGAGTGCTGTGAGTTCCTGTGACCTTGCTTGTGGCCTGTGGTTTGTTTTTCTGCTGACGTGTGCTGCCAGCTTCCGGGCTTTATGTTGATGGGGTGTGGCTTTCCAGGTTAAGTTAAACTGGCTTTACTGAATGTGAACTTGTATCAGTTTGCAGAAACTTCAGTTATAATCATTGGGAATTGGGATGCACCTGAGCTTAATTTTCAGTTTTTATAGCTAGTTTGCCATTTCCTTTTTTATTTTTTTCATACATACAGAAAATATAAAATGTAAAACAAACTTGAGAAATTCTGTAACTAGACTATTTATTGTTCTTATCTTTCAGTCACTTTCTACACAAAATAAAAATATATATATTGAAAAAAAAGTTTTTTTGTACCAGACTCTACGAAGATTTTGTTTGTTTGTTTTTAAACTTGCTTTTTTCTTCTTCTCTACCTCTTTGCGTCATACAGTAATTTTTGTATTTTCAGAAATGATATTATCTAAAAATTGACTGTAGTCATTGCATATTAGCACCTGTATATTAACCTATTTAAACATGGTTCATTTAGATTTGGTTAGATTGATTTATATTAAATATATCTTTATATAATTGTATTGTTTTAGAATTTCTACTAAATTTAACAATATGGGTAAAGCAGTAATATCCAAATCAGTGAAACTGAAGAGGCCTGAACACTTTGTGAATGCATCATGACTTGCATATATATATATGATGACACAGATTCCAAAATTCTTCCACCACTAGGCAAAATAAAGTGTAGAACCATTTTTTTCTTTATCAGAGATGAGTAGAAGAGTGAACACCATGTATAACATACAGCATATAAAAGGTTTTAGATAAATCGTTCTAAAACATGAAAACTTTGTCTTTGTTTACCTTACAGAATTTCCAGATGGTGTGAATCCACACACAAAAGAAAAAGGTGGCCCAACAGGCCCCGAGCCAACACGGTATGGAGACTGGGAGAGAAAGGGACGCTGTATTGACTTTTAGGTGAATGTTATGTACTGAAGTGTGTTGATTTCACTGCATGCGTGTTATCATGTAGATAGACCATGTAATATATTTTTGGGAAATTTGCTGCATTTACTGGTGCATTTATTTTGTTGCAGTCTTTGTACTAGCATTTGAGTTGTTGGTTGATTTGTTGATTTATTTTTTGTTGAAATAGATTTTTGCTTAAAAAAGGTATTGCATCAATATAAAACACGAATGTCAGAAAGAACAAATGTAAAATATATTTGAATAAAACAGTGGGGTTTGACTTTGTTTCTGTCTAAAGTATTTGTAAACAGTATTTTTTCTGAAATTAAAAAATTATGCGAAAGTGTCTGCATGTATCTGCTTGTGTCTGTGTGTCTCTGCTTGTGTCTGTGTGTCTCTGCTTGTGTCTGTGTGTCTCTGCTTGTGTCTGCCTGTGTCTGCCTGTCTGTGTGTCTCTGCTTGTGTCTGTGTGTCTCTGCTTGTGTCTGCCTGTGTCTGCGTGTCTCTGCTTGTGTCTGCGTGTCTCTGCTTGTGTCTGCGTGTCTCTGCTTGTGTATGTGTGTCTCTGCTTGTGTCTGTGTGTCTCTGCTTGTGTCTGCCTGTGTCTGCCTGTGTCTGCGTGTCTCTGCTTGTGTCTGCGTGTCTCTGCTTGTGTCTGCGTGTCTCTGCTTGTGTCTGCGTGTCTCTGCTTGTGTCTGCGTGTCTCTGCTTGTGTCTGCGTGTCTCTGCTTGTGTCTGTGTGTCTCTGCTTGTGTCTGCCTGTGTCTCTGCTTGTGTCTGCCTGCGTCTGCGTGTCTCTGCCTGCGTCTGCGTGTCTCTGCCTGTGTCTGCGTGTCTCACTGTGTCTGCCTGTGTCTGCGTGTCTCTGCCTGTGTCTGTGTGTCTCTGACTGTGTCTGAATGTGTGTGTGTGTGAGAGAGAGAGAGAGAGAGAGAGAGAGAGAGAGCGAGTTTGCACGATTCTGTGTGGTGGACTGATTCAGTCAGGGTGTGTACCTGCCTCACACAAAATATTTCCGGTGTTACTTCTGTCCTGACCAGAATAAAGCAGTTCCTGAAGGTGAATGAATGGACTGTTGTTCTTGCTGAACTGCAAAGAATGTCAAACTTCCTTAATTGATCTCAATAAACCCAAATATACAATATTCAATATACAACACAAAAAAAAAAAAAACTCATACCAACACTGCATTTTAAATTAACACTCATTTTTTTAATGAGCTGATTAAGAAATAACACAAATGCTAAAGAAAAATCGGTGTATTTTAACTAAGGTGCTGTACTAAACCTTATTTCTCACATATTGCTTAACCCAAATTTACAGTATATTTAAATGCTTGGCAAATGATTTTGTTGATCCCAGAATTAAATAATTCTATTTTCTTTACCGATTGCACAGTGACAGCTACCAGCATATTATCGCTGTCAGGAGATAAATTCCTCATAGTAAGTAAGCAGAAGTCTAAAAACTACATTTGACCATTTTATTCTTGCGAGAATCTTAAAATAGTAGAAACAATGTTTTACCTTAGCACCCAAAGAAGCCCTCTTCGAAATGTCAATATTTATTTATTTAATCCTCGCCAACGAGTAGAACATATAATAATAATTTAACATATAATAAAAATAATAACATCATTGTCAAATCATAGCAAGACAATAGTACAGGATCATTCAGTCTTTCAATCCAGAGGAAGTGCCGTTTTGTTCTTGTTTTTAAATTTGTAGAGAATTCAATCGATTCAATATACATGTTTGAATACAAGTTTGAATCTCAAAAAAGAGGTTTGCATTTAGACAATGTACATTTATCAATATGATATTTAGCTAACAGAAAAGTAAGATTTTCACTTAACCTTTTTTTCACATTCATGAAAACCAAAAATTAAATTTCTGCAAATAAACTCAAAGTTAGGATTCATGTAACATGTGGTAAACTCAAGAATGTCACGCCAGCATGATGTTGTGTAAGAGCAATGTCAGAATAAATGTAATTTTTTTTTTCATTTTCTCAAAACAAAGATAACAGATAACAAAATACAATGTCATGTTATTCAAATCTTAGAAAAGTAACATAACACAAAGGAAAGAAAGAAAAAAAAATACAATTAAGGGGAATTGAGCAATACAATTAATTTAGAGAAGAGGATTTAACAGCCTTGTAAAAGTCCATAGTTTTGACAGCTTTTCGGCTCTTAAGTCCTTTTAAAATTTAAAAATAAGTTTTCATTTCCAGCTTAAAATGGAAAACGTTTGGTTTCTTTTCAGACCACTTTACATTTATGGATATGAAACTTTCCAATTAAAAAAACAAATTTAAAATAAGAGTATGACATTTCACCATTTTACTTTCCTCACAAAAAATATAACATCTTTTTTCTGTATATTCATTTTTGTCCCACATGATTCAAAAACATGTTCGACATCATCATCATCATCATCATCATCTTTTATTTTTTTTACTATTTATTTATTTATTTATTTATTTATTTATTTATTTATTTATTTTCTCAATAATGAATGAGAACAGATAATGACAAAAACAATGTCACTCACTCATTCACTCATTAATTTAATAAATTAATTTAGAAAAGAGGAATTAACAGTCTTGTAAAAGTCCATAGTTTTGACAGATAATCATCATCATCATCATCGTCGTCGTCGTCATCATCATCATCCATTCTAGTTTCTTTTACGTCAGAACAAAGAACCAATCACGAAGAAGCACACGATGACGTGAATGAATTGTAATATGTATTTATTACAGCTATATAATTAAGCATTGCTACATATGTATAGAAAGACGGGCGTGATACTGTACAATAAACTGTGTCACGAACCGGTTCTACGTCCTAAAAATACAATTTGACGTTCATTTACATGCCGATTATTTCCGCTTCCGGGTTGTCGACTCCATCTGCCATATTCCAGAGATTCCGGGAACCCCGCGCTTCACCGGAGGAGATTTGTGTGTATTTTGTGCAGGCGATGAGATTTTGTTTAGTGTCCCTACATTAGACAGTGATACAGGATCCTGGGACACGGTTACGGATTGTGAAACGAAACGTGAAGAAAACAGGGAGAAAAATGACGACGCGCTCGGAGAGGGAGAAAGCTCAGAAACTGAATGAGCAACATCAGGCCATTCTGTCTAAAATGCTCCGGGAGGATGACAACAAATACTGCGCCGACTGTGAGGCTAAAGGTGTGTGTGTGTGTGTGTGTGTGTGTGTGTGTGTGTGTGTGTGTGTGTGTGTGTGTGTGTGTGTGTGTGTGAGAGTGAGTGAGTGTGTGTGTGTGGTGTGTGAGTGAGTGAGTGTGTGTGTGTGTGTGTGAGTGAGTGTGTGTGTGTGAGAGAGTGTGTGTGTGTGTGTGAGAGTGAGTGAGTGTGTGTGTGTGAGAGAGTGAGTGAGTGTGTGTGTGTGTGAGAGAGTGAGTGAGTGTGTGTGTGTGTGTGTGTGAGAGAGTGAGTGAGTGTGTGTGTGTGTGTGAGAGAGTGAGTGAGTGTGTGTGTGTGTGTGTGTGAGAGAGAGTGAGTGTGTGTGTGTGTGTGTGTGTGTGAGAGAGGAGTGAGGTGTGTGTGGTGTGAGGAGGTGTGTGGGTGTGTGGGTGAGAGAGGAGTGAGTGTGTGTGTGGTGGTGGGGAGTGGTGTGTGTGTGTGTGTGTGTGTGAGAGTGAGTGAGTGTGTGTGTGTGTGTGTGTGTGAGAGGGAGTGAGTGAGTGTGTGTGTGTGTGTGAGAGTGAGTGAGTGTGTGTGTGTGTGTGAGAGAGGAGGAGGCGGAGCGAGGCGGAGGGAGGGAGCCGTACGGGTGTGCGGGCGGGCGGGTGAGCGCGCGCGCGGGCGAGAAGAGGAGGGAGGGCAGAGCCTGGTGTGCGCGCCGGCGAGCGGGACCGAGGAGAGGGAGGGGGGCGGGGGGGGGGGGGTGGGTATGGGGGGGGGGGGGAGATGGAAGAGAGCGGGAGGGGGGGGACGGGGGGGGGGGGGGAGCAAGCGGGTGAGGCGGCTGAGTAGGGCAGGAGGGAGTGGAAGCCCAGCGCAGAAGGAGAGTGAGGCGGGCGAGTGGGGAGGGAGCGTGGGCGCGCGGCTGGGCGGGAGAGGGAGTTGTGGGGTGCGCGAGAGCAGCGCGAGGGCGGATGAGTGGAGGGAACGCGGAGACGGGAGGGAGAGGGAGGCGCGGAGCCCACAATCAGGGGTCGCGGCGTGGTGCGCGACGACGAGACGCGCGCACGTGGGGTGCCGAGAGGGAGGGGAGTGTGAGGCGAGAGGGAGCAAGGGAGAGCGCGTCCCGTGAGAGAGGGGACGGCGAGAAGGGAATGTGGGAGGGAGCGCACGGGAGAGGCGAGGGAGAGAGAGGAGGAGAGCGAGGGGTGAGCGGGGCGCGCGCAATTAGGCACCAGCGCCGGAGAGGAGCGAGGAGGAGAGGGAGCCGCGCGAGAGGGACGTGTGCCGGGACGAGGGAGGGGAGGAGAATTTCAGGGGGGGTGAGACGGAGCTGGGGGGAGTCCCGTCCCTGTATGGGCGGGGGGAGAAGCGACCTCGCCGGAGGCGCCCGGGGGGGGAGAGGGGGAGGGCGAGGGGTGAGGCGCGTGGCGAGGGGAGAGGGCAGGGAGGCCCAGGGGGGGGGCGGGGAGGCGAGGGGGCGGCGAAAGGGGAGCCGGGGGGTCTATGCGGGACGGGGGGGGGGTGGGGGGACGGGAGGGGGCGGGGGGAGGGGCGCGGGATTCATGCGGGGGCGGCCGCTTCCACCGGGGGGGGACGGCAACTCACGGGAGGGGGTGGGGTGGGGTCGTGAATGGGGGAGGGAACTCGGCGGGGGGGGGGCGAGGGCGGGGGGGGGCGGGGGGGGGCGCGGACGGGACTCGGAGGGGGGGAGGAGGGAGGGGCAGGGCGGGTGGGAGCAAGAGCGTGAGAGCGACGTGGGCGAGATGGGAGCAGGGAGCGTCCGCGTGAGAGCGGTGCGGACGAAGAGCGTGCGGCGTGACGAGGGGCAGGCACCGGGAGGGGGGGGGGGGGGGGGAGCAGGAGGGAGCGCGCGCGCGGGGAGGGCGAGACGCGCGAGTGCGAGGGCGCGCGGCGCGTGAGAAGGGGAGGGACGTGCGGGGTGCTAGCGCGCACGCGCGGGAGAGGAGCAGGCGCTGACCATGTCGAGCCATGCCCGGAAAGTGAAGGAGGGAGGGAGCGCGCGGGGAGAGGGAGTGCGAGATCCCGGCGCAGCAGCGGGACCCGCGTGAGCGTGAGATGAGAGTGTGCTTGGGAGAGAGCGGGAAGGGGTAGCCCAAGTGGTCGGGCCGGCGTGGGAGGGCGGAAGCGGGCCGCGCGTGAGGGGAGCGGGAGGGGCAGGGTGGGGGGGGGGGAGACCGGAGGCATCGCCGGGGGGGGAGGGGAGAGGGAGGGCGGGGGGGGGGGGGTGGGGAGACGGAAGGGCAGACCCTGCGGGGGGGGGGCGCGGGAGAGGCGACTGGCGCCGCGGGCGCGTAGCGGCGAGACGGAGGACCCCGGGGCGCGAGGGGAGAGGGACAGCCGCCGAGAGAGAGAGAGGGCGGTAGAGTGGGAGAGCGGGAGAGGGGACGCGCGTGCAGCGTCAGAGTGAGACGGTGTGTGAGAGTGAGCGGGGGTGAGAGGGTGGGGAGCGACGACGCATGCGGACGACTCCTGGCGCAGGACAGCGTGCGATGAGTTGAGGAGAGTGGCGGCGCGCGAGGGGCGGACGACGGAGTGACTGGCGCGCGGCGCGTGCGCGAGCGCCCGTGAGCGGGATGGGAGGGGAGTTGGGTGGAGACAGTGGCCCAGGGAGTAGAGGGAGGGCAAGGGACGCGCGCGACACAGAGGGGAGAGGGAGGGGAGCGAGAGGGACGTGTGGGCGCGCACCGGGGAGAGAGAGGGAGGCGAGAGCGTGCGAGGGTGCGGGGCGAGCAACGTGAGGCGAGCGCGGCGCGACCGAGGCAGCGGGGCGTGAGAGAGCTCGGAGAGCGTGTGGGTGAGCAGCGCAGAGCGTTGCGAGAACAGACCCCGGAGCGACTGGCGGGCGTACCCCGGTGCGGCGGCGGAAGGGGTGGGAAGAGGGCGTGTGTGCGAGTCGGAGAGGGACGGCGCGCGTGACGCAGGGTAGAGCGCGGGAGCAGACCGGCCTCGAGCGCCGTGAGGAGGGGCGGGCCGACAGTGGTGAGAGGAAAGGAGGGAGTGAGAACTGGGCAGCTGGAGACGGGCCGGTCGGCGCTCTCCTCCTTCGAGGGGGGGGGGAGGAGGGTAGGGGGGCGGGGGCGCAGGGGGGGGGGGGAGGACGGGGGGGTGGGTAGGCGGCCACTGCGCGGGGCAGAGGGACTGGGGACGGGGGGGGACCGGGGCGTGGGCGGCTGGGAGAGCGGGATTCCCCAGGGAATGGCGGGGGGGGGGGGGTGGGGACCGAGGGGACGGGACCCCTGGGGGCGGGCGGGCTCGACCGGGGGGGAGGACTGCGAGAGAGGACGGGGGGGGGCCGGGGGGAGAGGGAGGGATGGGTGCAGGGGCGGACGGGGGAGACCGTGAGGGAGGGGGGGGGGGGGAGGGCGAGAGGGAGGCGGCCTACTCCCGGGATGAGGGGGGGGGGGGGGGGAGAGGGAGAGGAACCCATGGGGGTAGGGGGCGGAGGGAGAGGAGGGATTTGGGGCGCAACGGTCGGGGAGGGGGTGAGAGGGAAGGGCAAGGGATCACGAGGGGGGTGGGGGGGGGGGGGGAGAGGGAGGGACGGCGAGGGGGGGGGGGGGGGGGGGCGACGGGGAGGGGCAGGGGGGGGGGAGGGCGGACCCGGGGAGAGGACGGGAGGGGGGGGGGGGGGGGGGGGGAGCAGGGGAGGGAGGGGCAGGGGGGGGGGGGGAGAGTGGGAGGGAGGGGGGGGGGGGGGGAGGAGGGAGGGAGTGGGTGGAGAGTGAGGTGAGGAGTGAGTGGAGTGGGAGACGGGGTGAGAGAGTGGGAGAGCGGAGGAGTGGGAGTGGGGTGGTGGGTCGGGGAGGAGTGGTGAGGGCGGTGGTGCGGAGTGAGAGGTGGGAGTGAGAGGAGGGGTGAGGGGAGGGGGAGAGGGGGTGCGAGCGAGTGGGAGCGTGAGGGCAGTGTGGGGTGTGCGAGAGGAGTGGGGGTGTGGGGAGTGGAGAGGGAGGAGTGAGTGGAGAGGGGGGTGGAGGTGGGGTGAGAGGGGTGGAGTTGGGTGTGGGCGAGTGAGGGGAGTGGTGGGGGAGAGTGTGGAGAGGGAGGAGGGGTGGGGGTGGAGAGGGTGGAGAGTGTGTGTGGAGAGTGGGAGTGAGTGGAAGTGCTAGTGTGTGTGAGAGTGAGTGAGTGTTGTGAGTTGAGTGAGTGTGAGTGAGAGAGTGAGTGAGTGAGTGTGTGTGTGAGAGTGAGTGAGTGAGTGTGTGTGTGAGAGTGAGTGAGTGAGTGTGTGTGTGAGTGAGTGAGAGTGTGTGTGAGAGTGAGAGTGTGTGTGAGAGTGAGTGTGTGTGTGAGAGTGAGTGAGTGAGTGTGTGTGTGAGAGTGAGTGAGAGTGTGTGTGAGTGAGAGTGTGTGTGAGTGAGAGTGTGTGTGAGTGAGTGTGTGTGTGTGTGAGTGAGTGTGTGTGAGTGAGTGTGTGTGAGTGAGAGTGTGTGTGAGAGTGTGTGAGAGTGAGTGAGAGTGTGTGTGAGAGTGAGTGAGAGTGTGTGTGAGAGTGAGTGAGAGTGTGTGTGAGTGAGAGTGTGTGAGAGAGTGAGTGAGAGAGAGTGTGTGTGTGTGTGTGTGTGTGTGTGTGTGTGTGTGTGTGTGTGTGTGTGTGTGTGTGTGTGTGTGTGTGAAATCTTCTCCAGCATCCTAAAGGACATTTTTATTTTTACTTGTTTGACTCAAGTCTTGATGTTTATTCAGATGCGATATTAGTCACTGACCAGGTTTAAACTGGTTACCTACCAAACTGCACAGTGTGCATGTAGTAGTAGTAAGAGGGAATGCAGCTTATAGCCATGTTTATGTTTATGTATGTATATAATATCTCCTGGACTGAGCTCTCACTGACCCAGTGTTTTCACAGCTAACTGCAGAAAGCTAACATTAGCTTCTCGAGCCGGTGAGGAACCTTGTTTACTGACCAGCTTCTGTTTTTGTTTTGTTTTCATGATGTGTCTCTAAACAATTGTTCACTATCATCACAGGTAAAATAGTTTGGCGTGGATTTAAAGTGTAAAAAAGGGAAAAAAAGAAGTCATTTTCATCACTGCATCATCAATGCGTCACTATGAAGGTTCACTTTATCTCGTAAGTTTTATAGATGTACCTGTGCACAGAAGTATCAGTACGTGGGATCTTCTGTGCACTGTTGGGTTATTTAAAGAGAGAGTAAGATGAGCCTGTGATGCTGCCTTACTGATGTGCTTCAGCTGAGAGCTCTGACTGAGGGATCCTGGGTAACCTTGTGTTTCATGAATATTTCAATGTGGAACGTAGCTGTGTTTTGTTGAGTGGAAAAAAGTGGACTTATCTCTCTAATTCATCCACTAGTTTGTTTTGTTTGTTTATGCAACACTGCTGTGTGGCTTTAATACTGTACATACATAAGGTATAAAAATCCACCCTGAACTACAAACAGGTTCATTTTTTTATGATCTGTGAACTTGAAGATTTATCTTTTAATTTTTCCTTCATAGGAATGGTCCATTTTTTTTTAAAGAACTGATTCCCCCATGTGCTGTTTTGTTCGTGGTACAGTGTTTGCTTCATGTGTGTTTAAAAAGAAAGGTGCAGCAGAGCTTTAGTCCTTTAGTCTCTATAGCTTCAACTTTAATGCTAATACCGTCATCCATACTGTTGTGTTTGTCTCTATATTATGTTCTGCTTTGTGTAATCGTATTGTATTCTGGGTTTGTTTGTTATTAGTGTCACTGTGAGGTAAAAAAGCTCTTGCTCTTTCAGCAAAACCTGAGTGTTGTTCATTATGTCAAATCGTCACGTCCTATTTAACTCCGTTTTAACCGTGCGCTGTCCCCCCGTGCCATCCGAGCAGCAGACTGTCGTTCTCCTTATGTAAATACAGCACCGACCAACAAAACACCGGCGTCACTAAACCCATCACAAACATTTCACCCTAAACGTATTTAATATGTGGAGGTTCAGTTTATGTGCTTTGGACTTCTGTTGAGAGACATTTTTTTTCCAAAAATATGTCACTTCCTTAATAATGCTTCCTCTTCATGTGCTATGCATTTTCATATCCTAACCTCTGTCAGTTGCTGTGAGCAGTTTATCCGCTAATTCGTATTCTCAGGCGTTTGAGTTTGGTTATTGCTTACCAGTTTTGTCTGTAAAAGCTCTTGAGGTTTGTCAGGTGAGCAGAAGGTCTGATTGTGTTGCAGTGGCGCAGTCCTTAGTGCTCCTGTAATCTCTTTAAGGATTGAGAACATTCTTTGAGGATAATTTTCAGATATGCCACTTTTCCACACGTTCCACAATAATCATGTGTAGTGTTTGTTTAGTAAAATAAAACATTGTGTCAAAGGAGTATTAGACGTTTTAGCCTTCATTGTCGCTGGAATTAATATTAGGGACATGTGGGAATTAATGGACCTTCAGGGAGCTCTTTTCTTTTCCCCACAGACACTGTTATGCAGTGCTAAATGGCTCTCATAGGTCCAGGTGATGCTGGATTGTTATTAGTAATAATAAGTGTTCAGGGACGACAAATGATACATTCAATAACTAGCCCACTGGATTGCTGCTCAGCCCCAGGTTGTGCTTATCTGGGAACGCGAAGTGGTAGCTAACATGATGTAGCGATATACAGCAAGGTAGTTAGTAGTTCAGTGCATTAATTCATACCAAAGGAACTGTAACTTGGACAGAATATCACTGATCTGGTGCTTTCTCATTGAATCACACAAAAATACTCCCTGGTTAGTCCCTAATTTTCTCTCCAAATGTGGTATATTGTGCTAAGAGGAGAGTTGAATGATTATGAAAAACAAACAAAACTTTGCTGCTTTATCTGCGAAAGCACTTGCTACAACATTGAGGCACATCACATCACTATTACTGCATTATGTTTAATGATGCATACTAATGTTCAATAAGAAGAACACTTTATATTCTTTTTTCCCAGCAGGTGCACCTAATTCTAGGTTATTGAATTAAAACAGAATAGCACGTAGACATAAAATGTGCATGTCCTGAGCGCCTGGGTTTAGTGGCTGGTGCCATAATGTGACAAAAATAAAACTTTTTTTGATGACCGGAAGGTAGCTGCAGTCTCAGTCCTGTGCAATTCTGAGCCTCTGTTTTTGTTCGCTGCTGTGTTATTACATCTGGATTGTCTTGTACTTGTTGATGGAGTAAGAAGTTTCTTCAGTTTATCCACTTTGTCACTACCTCCAAGCTCTGGTTTCTGTCTCGCCCAGTTTCCACCATGACGACAGAACTAAGCTCTCAGGTGTCTGTACATGCCTCACTGCTTACATTGTCCTGATCTTTCTTTCCTTCCTGTTGATGTTCTAAATTGTGTAATTGTTCTCTCAGGCTGCGCTGCTGTATCAGTGACATTATGTTCCTTGTATTTTATAGAGCTGAAGCAGTAATTGTAGTATTTCCAGTGCTGAAGTGTGTGGTCTCTAGGCATTAACACACAGCTTTCCTCTCTGGCTAGAATTCCTATCAGTCCAATTGTGTTCTCTCTCGTGCTCTCTCTCTCTCTCTCTCACACACACACACACACTCAAACACACAATCTAGTAGTTAGCATATCATGTGTAAACAGCTGGTTGTTGGTAGAGGTGGGCTTGTCTCTGTGCTATTCTGATTACTGCTGTTCAGTATAAAGGACAGGGTGATGCTTTGCAGTCTGCCAGATAAAGGAAGGGGGCGTTTTATGTTCAGGGGCTTTTTGGGTGGTGCACATGCCACGTGCATTCCCCATTTACTATCTAACATATCGTTCAGCCTGATATAACCGATATAACCATGGCTTCTCCCTTTTATACACACATTCAAGATGACTTGTTTACTCAGGGATAAGCTTTTGCCCTGTAGGTGTAGGAGCTACTATTGAAGGTGTGTGTATGTGCCTGTCCTAAGTTACATCATCGATGAGCACTGCGTTATGCTGTCATTCCTTATGCCGTTCCTGTTGCCTAGCAATTAGCATAGACCTCATGGCCCCACAGGGCTGATGCGTTGATGCTGTGGGGTACTGACTGATTTCACCGTAGAAAGAACCGGCTTAGCAAACACAACCTGCTGCTTCGTTTAACCTCCAGCCAGAGCTCTGTAACGGATCCTACCTTAAGCACGAGATTGAGTTTTGGCTTCCTCGGTTAATGAAAAAGAATTGAATGTGAATTGTCATTGTCAATTGAAATGTCACTTTTATGTTATTTACTTATTTATTTTAGGGAGACAGTGTTACTTTGTGGTTACTGGATTTGTCTTGACCTCCAGCGTTAGGGGTTTGATTTCCACCTCTGCCATGTGTTTGTGGAATTCACACCTTCTCCCTGGGCTTCAGGGTTTTTTCAACATACTCTGGTTTCCTCCACCAGCTTAAAGGCATGTGTAGAAGGCTGATTGGAGTCTCTGCATAGTCCAAAGTGTGTGAATGAGTTTGGGAGTGTCTGCTTGTACCCTAAAATTGATTGGCACCCCATCCAGGTTCACCCCCACCGTTATGCCCTGAGTCTTCTGGGACAGACTCCAGTCTGCCTGCAATCTTGGGTAGGATAAGTATCTCTGAAAATGGATGGATTTATTATTTTATTTTTCATTTGGTGTAATACATCACAAGCTCTCTGTTCATAATTTTACCTGTGAGCATTGCTCCTGCATAACCTAACAAACTACTAGAAAATGCCAAGATTGTTGCACTAATTTGTCTGTACGATCTGCCCAATTTTTAATGTCATGAGACACCAAATTTGATCAGAACAAGCTTTTCTGGAAGCAGAATTTTTTTAACTGCATTTCAGGATTCTTGTATAGAATTTGTGGGAGTAAACTGCTGTTCGTTAGGGCAAGGCAAATTTTAAATTTAAGTTATTATGTTGTATCTAGTGTATTATATTATGTTGCAACAGGATGGTACTGTTCAACTGGCAGGATCTGTAAAGTATTTCAGCAGATCAGACTGGAAAAAAAAGAAAAGTTTAGCCTTCAGCGTATGAAAAAACACTGGGTGTAGTTCAGCAACTTCAGCTTTCTAAACACGAACCATTGTGGCTTCTGTATTGTGGACTGTAAAGTATGTGTTTATTCACCGGTTCAAGTTCAGCAGGGATCCGATGTGAAGGATTTGGGGATGCGAAGCTGCTGAGTGAAAGAAACATATTGCTCTTGTAGTGACGTGTCCTGTTTGTTGTCATGATCTGATTATTAATAGCGATACGGATTTAAAGGGAACAGTAGCCATTCAGCCATGTTAGGAATTTGATCAAACTAAATATTCAGTATACTTCTGTATGCTGTGGTGGCATCCAAGTCTACATGTGTGTCCTCATTTAGTTTATGGTCTAACTACATTTATACTGTGTTAAGTAATTACAATTAATTAACATTACTAAGGGATTCTGTATTCTGTACAGCTTAGTCATGGGGAACCTGGAGTATGTCCTGGGGGACTCAGGACACAATATGGGGAAATCCCTGGACAGCGTGCCAACTTATCACAGGCACAATCGCACACACGCACACCAATTCAAACACTAAGGACAATGTAGAGACTCCAGTCAGTGTAGAGACTCCAGCCTGCCACGCATGGCTTGGCCTGGGGGAGGAAAGCGGTGTACCCTGAGTAACCACTGAAACACCTGGAGAACATGCAAAACTCACAGGCGCAGGACGGAGGCGAGAAGCGAGCCTCCAACCCTGGAGGTATGAGGCTAACATGCTTAGCACTAAGCAATAGTCACTGAGTCCCTTGTTTTCAAATGAAAACATTTGTTATTCTATACATTTAAAGAAATACTGGTTTATAAAGTGAAACAAAGGGTGAAGGTTTAAAAAAAAAAAAAAGGTAAAAACTGCAAGTTTTTCTTTCTTTTTTTAAACTGCATGTGTTGGTTAGGCCTAATGCTGGATTGACCGCTTCCATCAGGTAAATAATGTATACATTTCAGTTTATCTATGAACATGTTCAAATCCACATATTGGTCTCTGATGACTGACAGTTCTGATAATGCAGTACTTATAGATATGAAGCAGGGAATATAATTATGGTGAGTTGTTAATGAGGGTGGTAAGGGGCTTGGGGAAAGTTGGGGAAAGAAACTGTTCCTGTGTCTGGCAGTTCTGTAGCGCCGGCCAGAAGAGAGATGCTGAAAGAGGTTGTGTCCAGGGTGTGAAGGGTCAATAGTGATTTTTCCTGCCAGGTTTCTGCTTCTTGTATAGTACAAATCCTGCGGAGTGAGCAGGGGGAGCACCAGTTATTTTTTCTGCTGTTTTAACTGTGTTGCAGTCTGTTCCTGTCCTGTTTTGTTGCTGCTCCAAACCAGATGGTTATGGATGTGCACAGGACAGATTCAATGGCTGTAGTGTAGAATTGTATTAACAGCTCCTGTGGCAGACCATACTTCCTTATGGTGCTGGTTTACTCGACAAGGAAGTACCTGGCTGAGGATGTAGCCTGTAATTGTGTCTAATTTACATGTGCCCTTTTGAGAATATATCCATAGCACAAGATGAAAACAAAGATTTGCCTGCTCCTTTTCTACTGAAACCAGCCTTTTGTTTTTAAAACTGCATTTACTGCATTCAGGGATTTGAATACATTCATCCTTCTTGCCCTCATCTACAATTTCATTCGGAGTATGTACTCGACCTGGAAATGCCTGGGATTTCATCATCCTCTCTGCTACATAGCACTTCTCACGTTCCTGTACAATGTGAGCTCTCACTGTCGGTGATTATTCAACAGGTTTTAGCCTCACAGGGACAGAGCAGAGAACAGACACGACTCTTTATCCTATAGAAATTCTTTAAATAAGCGGAACATTTTAAATAAATAAATGAAAGCTCACTTTTTTGTTTTGTCAGACGTGACATTATGCAACTATGACAGGTTTGAGGACCTGTGTCTTTTTTGCTGCCGTTGCTCTTTGTAGTTGTTGAAGCGATTTTTGACAGTCTGTATACACTGTCGATTCTGGGGGAACTGTTTACGGAGGGGCCGTTTAACATTTTACATTCTTCGAAGGCTTTAAAGCAATAAATAAACATGAAAAAGTCAGTTTACTGAAGAACACAGCTTTTATTGGTGGTTACTGTTGCTCCACAGTCCAGGTCTGCTTTACTCTTTGCATTTATGAACCTCAGTTTTGTTTGGCAGTAGAAAACATTTAGATTAAAAAAAAAAAAAGGCAGGAAGAACCTACAGTACTTTCTAAATTATTCTGTGAGCATGGAGCTGTCTCGTTCACTAAACTAGAGATTTGGTCCAAATATTCTGCCTGCTTGAATTTCCTTGTTAGCAATGCTGACACCTCCGCTGCACCCTGAAGCCAAATTTATGCATACGGGTAAGGATGTTGTGTCCATGGTGCCAGAATAATGAAAAGACTCCGAGTCCTGTCAGAGACTGTGTTTACACTCGTGTATTTATTCAGATATGGATTATCCAGCTAAAAAAAATTGCGGTCAGCCAAGCCACATTTAAAATACAAATTTTATCATGCAAACAAAGAAACCGCTCCCAAAACAATAGAGCAAAATTGGGATACGTTCAGTGATTCAAACTCTGGTGATCGGATACAGAAAGCAATTCCGCTGTTGTGAGTTCAAATCCCCAGGATCACCAAGCTGCTACTACTGAGCCCTGAAGCAAGGCCCTTAACCCTCAACTGCTCCATTATGTAAATTAGATATTTAAGTTGCTCTGGATTAGGGCTTCTTCCAAATGTCTTAAATCTAAATGGCATCATTCTTTAAAAAAAAAAAAATACTTTGGCAAATTGTGTGATAAGAGGAATAAAGCACTTCACAACATGGCTGCTGTTAGAACATAATCAAATACAGCATGCATCCAGCAACCACCTGTTGTTTTATTTCTTCCACGTTCAATCTGTCGGACACATAAACACGTGCACTTCACTGAGGAGGAAGATTTATGCAACATATTATATGCAGCACAAGCGATGACTAACCCTAACAGAACCCACCAGCTCCTTGTCACAGTAATTTATGGTGAACCGCTTGTGTGCTAGGTAAACATTTTTTTGACAGACTGGAGAACAGAACACAGATTAGATCACAGATCAGGGTAAAAAAAAATATTCAGAAATGAGCTGTTAGCTGAGCACCATATTTTAGGTGGATCTAGCAGTGGCTTTAGATGGTGCACACAGCCTATTTTTTCCCTTCAACCAGAGCTTCTATTGTGCCATTTCGATTGTGCTATATTTTAAACGTGGATACTGATTTCTGTGGCTTTGTCAGGATTTATGTATGACATTTGATGCCATCCGAATCTTTGGAGCTCTTTCCTAATATTTCTATTGTTCTCCATGTTGAATAGGGAACTGATTCTGAACTCGTACATTATGACAATGCATCATGATGCAAATATTTCACAGCGTGCATTGTGGGAATTAGTATATTAATTATGCATTTAACGGTCTGATTTGAACCCCAGAGCAGATCTCAAACGTGTAACTACTGTACATTTTCTACATTTATGGAAAAAGAAAATCACACAGGTTAACAACATGTACTTCATATCAGTAAGTGGGCAAGAGATTGTTGGCCAAGATTCTGACTATGGGATGTTTCTTTGTTACTCTGATTATAACTAAAGTCATTTTCTCATCTTTTTGATCAAGCAGTAGTGCATTAGTCTGTTTACAGCAAAGCCTGGTGGGGTGTGTGGGAGGGTTAGCTCTGTATGCACTAATTTTCTTATTTTGCAGCTGGGATTTGTTGAGGTGGATTCTACTGCCTGTTCTTAATCATCTGTTTTCCATCAACACACACGCGTGCGCACACAAACACGCACACTATGTGCAGATGGGAAGTGGTTTATAAAGACAGAAAAAACTGTGTGTGAGAGATTTTTGCTGTGATCATTGTGTATGTGATATAAAATGCTGACATGGCTAAAGTAAAGCCTGTTTTTCACTGCAGGGCAAAACGCTTCTAAGAATTTTTACTTCAGTTCAGCAGTTAAGAGCGTAATGCTTTGCACATATTCATTTTGCCATAGTTTTAGTGAGTTGTACTCAGCATGACAAAAGCATGCAGGTGGCACAGCTTGATGTAGGTGCTCACCCTTTCTCCCAATGTGCATTGTGAAAATGAGAGACACTCGAGGCCATTTAACGTAGCATAAAAAAAAAACAAGCACAATTAGAAGTACAGAGATGACTGAGAGAAAAAATGGCACTGCATTCTTACAATAAGTAGTCTGCTTTGTTTTGTTTTTTTTTGTTTTTTTTTGCTGTGTATGATGACTCCAATCATTTATCCATTCAGATGAATAGTGCTTCAGAGGGATTCTTTTATTCTGCCAGTTATTTAAAGTGAACTGTAGTAATTGCCTTGATACAGAGTGCAACATCTTCTTTTATCTTTATGGTAGTTAGGTACATGTTGACAGTCACATAATGCACAAACAAACCTGATGAATATTTCTGGTTAAGTAAACGGGAGCTGCTGTGCTATTAGTCGAAGCATAAAATGAAGCATTGCACAGTGGTTTATAAAAGCAATGTTACTAAATCACTGGGAGCTCATGTTGTTTGGTAAAAGTTCCTTAATGTGCACAATGGCGTTTAGTGCATCCCGTCCATCACCGTGGGGGGAAAAAAGGATGTAATGAAATTTGACAAAATAAAGGGGAGTCTTAGTAAAGTGTTAGACCACCACAAGCTGTCAGAAAATGTCTCTGGCACTGTACTAGAGGAACAAACACCATTCTTCCAAAAATAGATTCCAGAGGTTGCTGTTTTTATCTGGGTGATGCAGAGCCCTGTTTAAATCCCTGCTCCAAAATCTCAATTAGTGTCCAATTCAGATGAGATCTGGTGACTGTAAAAGATAAAGGTTATGATTTTATACCATTTACATACTCAAACTAACTAACCAGTGAGTCCTCACACCTTGTAGGTGGGGGGTGGAGGCACGTGGAAGAGCTCACTCTCATCAGGATACAAATTTTACATCAGGAAGATAAAGGGGATCAGTCAGATCTTTATATTGATTTGCAGTGACCCTTCCCTCTAAGGGTACAAAGCTTAAAGCCCCTTCACTAATCTACCACTACCAATGTCCTAACCTTTGAGCTACCACTGAACTACCACTCCAAGCATCGTAACCACTGAGCTACCACTGAACACCCACTGAATTAACACTTCCACTCCCATTGTCGTAACCACTGAGCTACCATTGCTACTCCCAACATCTTATCCCCTTAGCTACCACTGCCACAACTGAGCTGCCAGTGAATTATCGCTGCCATTCCCACCATTTTAATCACTGAGCAACCACTGTCACATTTCCCCCAGGAGAGAAGCAAAACCAGGTGATGAAGGATAGTCCTGGTGTAACTGATTACTGTTTGTAGTTGGTGAATGATGAGACATGAGTTGACCGAGCAGCTGAAAATGTTTCTTGACCTAGTTAAATGGTAGTAATAATAAATTCCGTCACCCCGAGTCTTACAGAAAGCAGGTTTATCTATCTGCATTCAGTGAGACACAAAATCTGAAGAGGTGGATGTGAGCTTAATTACCAGCGGAAGCCAATTCCCAGTGAACAGGCCTTTTCACACGGCGGGTTTAGGCGAAGTCGGTCTAACCACTGCTTCAAATGTATCTGGTAAAAGTGATTCTTTTCAATTTAATTAGCTGCACTTGCAAAGATTCTTGAAATGTTTGAAGCTCCATGCTTTAATATAAATCCCTACTCGCTGTGCTCTTTCATGTCCAGACTATAGCGGGGTCTGAGTTTTCATTCCCTCTGACTCATTTCTCTGTCCTGTGTGTTCTGAGTGCTGCCTGCTCTCATTTTTCTTCTTGTCTGTTTCAAACGCTTTCCTCTTGTACTTCATCTTCTTTAGAGTGATGATTTTAATAATCATGCTTATGTTGGAGTGTAAGGATCATCATGCTCCTGGTGGTGTGTGTTACAAGTGACACCGTTTTAATGCAAATTTAATTAGACATGAAATGGATCAAATGCTGCAATGCAGTTCCATGTTGATATCGAAGGGTGATGAACAACTTGGAAATGTTTCTTCCTTGTAAGGCAAACTGAGTTCAAATCCCAGGACCACCAGGTTGCTACTGCTGGGCCCTTGAGCAAGGCCCCTAAATCTCAGTCTTAACTGCTCAGTTGTATAAATTAAATTAATATTGTTGCTCTGGATAAAATATAATCATAAGTTAGACACACAACAAAGTTAGAAACATATGTTCGACTAGATGCATGCCTGTAATTCAGTAGAAAGCTTTGCTTGTAGTAGTTTAAAAAACCCCCCCCAAAAAAACAATCTTGTTGTAAATCCAATATTTCACATCACAACATAGCCCTGCTGTTCCTGCACATTTAGTTCATAGTTTTCGTGACAAACAGATGGTTAATTGCTTTGTCAGTTTTGCTATCAAAAACAAAAGGGTTGTCTCTCTGTGTGTCTGTGTGTGTGTGTCTGTGTGTGTGAGTCTGTGTGTCTGTGTGTCTGTCTGTGTGTCTGTGTGTGTGTGTGTCTGTGTCTGTGTGTGTGAAGTTTCCTTTACTTCTTCAGAGTGATGTAATCTGCTTAATGTAAAGGTAACACATAATAAGGACACACTCCGTTTCAGCGATTAAAACCAGCGTTGCTTTGCCAAGACTCTAACATGGCACCGTGTTGGCAGCTTGTTTGGTTTCGCTGAGAAGCAGTAGTGGTTTTCTCTGTCACTCCCTCACATGGTTTTGTGGTTTAGTCTGTCAATTTGCTGACTGACTGTTTTCACTGCCACTTAGGTGGCCAATGATGTGCTAACATATTAACAGGAAGCCGTACTGCTTTGCTTGATCTGTCTGTGGAAGAACATCCACATTGCTGGTTTCTGTTTATTACATGGATTGTAAGTTCAAAAGAAATGTGAAACCCAAGAAGTGTACTGTATGATGTCAACCCCTGGAATATGAGCGCTTCACTCAGGTTGTCTTTTACAAGGTCCATGTGTTATTACAGACAAACCTTTATTCAAATGAAAGGACCGGAAATGACATTAGTAGGGGATCTATATAACCCTACAGATACAAGCGTGTTGAACATAATATTAAGTAAAAGATAGCATATTGGGACATAATTGCACAAGCAATGATTATATTGATTGAGATTATATTGTATACCATAACACAACCTCCATAGTTATTGCCATTCTTTGTGAAAGATTAAAATGAGCTTCTAGCTGGGTTCAGAATGAGAAAATAGAACATTTATGTGAAATAAAGCAACTCTAAAGACTAAAATCCTTCAAGAAAATTTCCAAGAGGATTTAGTTCATGGCCTCTATATTTCCAACGAAGGAATCATTTTTAATGAATGTTTTTGTTATCCTGCTGGATCACTGATCATCCAGTCTCAGCATCATAATAAATGCTGTCAGATTTAGATATAAACTTTTTTTGTTTGTTTCTGATGCCATGTATACTAGCAAGATTCCCACAGCGTTTATCATCTAGATCAGCCTCAATCCTTCTCATTAAAGATTTATTTTTTTGCTTGATCCAGACTCAAAACTTTCATGCCGTCACCGTTGCTATAAAAGCTCGATTCTTGTCCGTCCTAACAATAGAAGCCGTTTCCAATCAAAATTCCAATGACGTTTAGCAAACTCCAGGAGCATCTGTTGGTGGTTTGACAACAACACAGACTTTCTTTTGACACAACCTTTAAATAGTTTGTTGGCATACGGATGGCTAAGTGCTATTTTAGTCAAAAACATTTAGTCTCAGATATGTGTACGGTCATCTTCTCGGTGTGGATGACTCAGGCTGTTCGGCCTGATGTATCCTCTTGTATTTATATTTCACTGTAACAGGAAGTTCTTTATAACCACTCAAGTTGTTAAAGAATGAAATGTGCTAGAAAAATGTCAAATATTAATGTGGAGTATTGTTATCAAATACCTGATTTTATAATAGTTTTATAACAAGTTTGCACAGGGTTTTTTTCTTTCCTTTTCTTCTTCTTTTTTTTTAATTTCAGAAGCTTTCCTTCACCATTTTTTGTAGTGATATCAATAAACTTTTAAAAACTTATATTGAAGTGTAAGGATCGTCCTGCTCAGTCAGTCGTTATCAGTAGACTGTTTGTAGTGTTTTACAAGTGACACCTTTTTAATGAATATGAAATGAGATAGGAAACGGATCTATATAATAAGTTATAAGGCTATAATGCAGTTCCATGTTGATATTGAAGTGCGACATACAGATTGGAAGTGCTTATTCCACATCGTGGGCTCAAATCCCGCAGGCACCATCTCTGTCATTTGTCTCATTATCAGTGCAACATCAAGCTGATTTTTTCCCCTTCTCATCTTTACTAAGCATGTCACCTGTTCTGGAGGCTACTGTCTGTCAGCACTTGGCTATTATAAACTTTCACACAGTATCTCCAACCCAACACAGCCCCCCCCCACCCCCCATGCTTTTGAATGCTTGCCAGCTTTAGAGCAACCACATGACGTTTCCAAACAGCTCTGCAATTATTCGACTGATTAATATCAGCCATTGCTCTGCATCCAGGGGGTGAGTTGGACATTCCTGTAACAGAAGCTAAAGCTGAATGTCAGCAAGATGAACAAACTCACTGCAGATTTCAATGAAGTGGCTGAAAAACCGTCCAGATGTCGTCACTGACATTATCAAGCCATCATTATCAGGTTCCCCGCCCGGAGATCTCAGAGTTGTCGAGTTTCACAACACGAGCTGTCCCGGAAACATAAAAGACATTTGCACTTTTCTACACGTGTCTCCATCCATTGTACTGTGTCAAGGCTCAGAAGAAGTGAAGTACCCACATCTCAAGTCACTGCTGGTGCTGGATTTGGATGAAGAGTGCAGCAGTAACGTCTGCTAGATTATAGAAATGCTGTATAATCTCCCTGAGGAGAAGGAGAGTAGATGTGGGAACAATCTCTGGGCAGTGGGCTGGAACAGAGTGCTGAAATGTTTCTCACCATGCGCGCTGTTAAACATAACGAACGACTCTGCTAATGTCTTTCTCCTGCTTCAGCAGGTTAGAGGAACGTCCTAGTCAGCTTTCTGCTTCGATCCCCTTCTCCTTATTAAATGCGTTTAAGCAGTTCAGCTCTCACTGATAAAAGAGTCAGAGGATGTTTATGAACGTTATTCTGTTTCAGAGGATTTGTTCACCGCAATCAACTGGATCCTGTCGTTTTTCTGTAGGCACTACCACTAGGAGGCAGCAGAGGACTGCCATAGTTAAGGACCCATCCAGTGACCCTGGTGTTGTTCCACAAGTATATGATGAGTTGCCCTGGCAATTTTCATTTAAGGAAGCTCCCTGTCACTGTCACTTACAATATCAGCTCAAGTGTGGCTTGTTAAAAGGGCCCTTGAAAGAGCTAGGGGTTTGAGTGAGGATCACTACAGATTTCAAGAGGAGAAAGCTATTCAATTTAATGGAAATGCCTTATCAAATTCTAATTTGATCAGCCACTTACACAAGCATGCACACTATGCCATGCAGGGAAATGTTTTTTCGGATTGGCTCAGATAAACAAATAGTCAAATAAAATAGATTTAAAAAAAAGGAAAAATATGAAAACTAGAACAATAAGATGTATCAAGTTGTTTAAATACAGCGGCTTACAAACAATATTCTACACACACACATTTTGGGTTCAGGCTTTTTCTTTTTGTCAGAAGAAACAAATATTGATTAGGCCGGTGTAATCTAATGAAAACTATTCACTGGAAAACGAAATGAATCCGGTGTATTTGCTTTCAAGGGCAAAGTGTGTTTCTATTAAATACAATCTATTTACTGCAAGTAGCCACTTGTGGGAAGCAGGTGATGGGTCGTTGTTATGTGGAAGTAGATGAGTGCTTGGTAAAAACCGTAATGACAGAGAAAAGGCATGAAAAGGAATATAACTGGGCAAGATTCCCAGTTTCTCTCTCTCTCTCTCTCTCTCTCTCTCTCTCTCTCTCTGCTGTTCTTCTGCTTCATGTTGTCACTAAGTGCACCGTGGGTCTGAGGCAGTTTTCTGTCTGATGCTTGAGAGAGACACAGGATCACATCTCTCTGCTGCATAATTTGCTTTTATTGACCCGTCTTTGAGTGAGCTGCTTCAGGCTAAACTCTTTCCCTCCTCCCTTCTCTCTGTCTGTGCAAAGTTCTCTGAATAATAGGACCAGTCTGATGTATATGCCTTTTGCTTTTTATTGCGTCGTCACTCATCAGCACACCTCGAAAGCAAACTTTTGACATAGACTATTCTGTTTTTTTTTCCTCTAACATGCAGTGAACCAGCTTGTGTCTGCTGTTCTCAATAGAAATGTTTTTTTTTTATATACAGCTCTTACTGATATGTAAAATTTTAATGCATAAATGTCCAAACATCCTTGTTGTGCATCTGTGCTTTCACATATTCTGTTTAGATTTATTGGTCTAAAGGTTTTACAATGGAGAATTCATTAAAACAATTAAATACACAATGTAGTTATGATTCTACCTGATACCTCCATTCAGGTTTGGTTGGGTTTTTTTAACACGTAACAAAGCATTTGCATAATTTATAACAGTCATTAAAAATAATAATAATCATCTGCAAAATTTAATCAGACTTTTTTTTTTTTTTTTTTTTTACAACTATAAGGTGTGTAAATGGGCAACAAATCTCTAAGCAAAATTCTAATTTTGGCAATCCAGTATAAATGTCTAATAATTCAGTCTGACCAAAAATGTGATCCATTTTTTAAAAATTCTAAATTACTGCAGATTTTCTGAGGTTTTTGGGCCAAGACGCGTTGGGTGACCTCATTACAACATGCTTTCAGACAAAGCTCCTCTTTGATGCACATGAATCGAACGTGAATACAGATATCGGGGAAAGTCCTTATATGTGTGTTTTCACAGGATGTAGTTTAAAAGAAGAATCCATCCTGTTCTTAAAATTTCACCAAATAATAAAAGGCTTGTGCTCAGTGTAACACGATTATATTATCTTTATGTAATCCACAAGGTGGCAGCACAAACACTGACAGATTAGACGAGGTCAGTCCAGGAGGTAGCCATCTCTTTTTGTCTGTCTTTTTCTCTCCCTCTTTGCCTCTCTGCCTCTAATTTCATGCCCGACTAGTCCTCTCTCTGTGATGCTCCACACTACTGTCTCTCACTTGGACAGCACTGCCATCTTTTTCACTCTTGGCACTGATAAAGATTCTCCCCAGACTCGTTATCCTTCTCTCTATGAGGTTCGTTTATCAATGTCCCTTTGGTTATGACTTGAATTTGTCGATGATACTATATGGTGTTGTCTGTAGAGCTTCTTATGTGGATACGGAATTTTACTCGAACATTTAACATTTTTGTTTGAATTATTTTTAACACACAAGGCGTAATTCCCACATTAAGAAAAGCTTCATATTGTTGATGCATTTGGAGAAGGTTGAACTAAAGTTACCAAGATTTGTTTGAAATTTTTAGATGGCTCAATACTTATTGCTTTTGGCCAAAAATGGTACTGTCTTGTTTGTATCGTGTACATCCTACTCTCTGAGTTATACTCGCACTTTTGTGGAAAACTTTTACTTACTACATGCTAAATGCTTTGCTACATACAGCTAAGTTAGCCAAAATTGTTAGCTGTGCTCATTCACCAGAGGCACCAACCATCTCCTCTATCTTCTTTCCAAGCTTTATTTCTTTTAATTATTTTGTCTCTACATATTTAATGTGAGGCTTTTTGTTGGGGGGGGGGGGGGGGTTATTTACATTTTTGAGTCAAAAAGTAATTGGGAGCAGTTAGGAGCTAAAAGATATGACCATTCATTGGGGGCAGGTTTATATTATTTCTCTATCTATCTATCTATCTATCTATCTATCTATCTATCTATCTATCTATCTATCTATCTATCTATCTATCTATCTATCTATCTATCTATCTATCTATCTATCTATCTATCTATCTATCTATCTATCTATCTATCTATCTATCTATCTATCTATCTATCTATCTACTTATTTATTTTCCACCACATTATATCTAGGCTGAAACGTCTATATTGTAATTATTTTTAACCTATTTTTAGTGAAAAAACAAATACAACAACCAGGCACAATCTGGTATAAAGAGTTAGCTATAAAGACCGGTTCAGTGTGTGTGTGTGTGTATGTTTCTTTCTCCTGACTTCATTTTCATGGATGAAATTGAATCCTTTTGCAGCATTATAGTTTAATGCTTCATCAGGATATGCACATTGTTGTGTTGGAGCGTGTTTATTTATGCAAGAAGTGAAAAGTGTTCGATCTCAAGGTCAGAAATGTCAGGAGCCAAAACCCTTTTACTGTTTATTCTTAGAATACTGTAGGAGGATATCTTGTAATCTTAAACAAGCTCAAAGTAAACACGTGTTTATTTTAAACAAATGGCAGACCAGGGAGAATCTGGAGAGGGCTATTGAGCTGCATCGTATCAGTTTATTTTTCTATAGGTTGCTATATAGTGCTGTACCTTGATCCATAGGACATGTAGTGTTAGTTCATTCACAATACAAGAGGAATCATTAGGCTTGGAAATATATAGCTCTGCTGTTAATTACAACCAATAGAGAGCAATCTATCAGCTTCAGCGTGGTGTTTTTGGAAGGCTTTCAGCTGTGTTTCAGTATTTATTATGCTGCTCTTTCATTTTTATGAGGCACCAATCAGCATGATGTATTCATAATAAGTGTTGAAGCTCCCACAAAGATTTGTTAAAAGGAAATAAACTTGAAATATCCTGATTTTTATTGTCTTTACTACCAGAGAATGAATTGTCAAAGTGAAAATACTACATGGTGATAACAGCTTATTAGCACAGGGGTGCAGTAATATGAGTAATATTTGTCATTGCTTGTTAATTACAGGTTTGTGTGGTTTTTTTTTTGTTTGTTTGTTTGTTTTTGTTTTTTTCATCTACTTGCATTAGAGCATGATGTGCTTTTTATGCATGGTGTTTCGGTTTAAGTTTTCTGCTTGTCATTGAGTTCCACTTGTAATTGAATAATTTTATAGTCACGCAGCATCTTATAGTATGAAGAGTGTTTATAAAGGCAATGTTGAGTAGCACTGCAGGTCTGTTTGTGGCCTTTAGAGCAGAGCTGCTCCGGAGTTCCCGCTGCTGTCTGCTTAACACTGACGCATATCCCACCAGCATGGCAAGCGGTGGGCGGCTCGCGGTGGCGCCTGCTTTTACTGGTCCTGCCTCTGTTGAACACGACCAATCAATAAAGGCTGGCAGTTTGTGCTTTAAAGCCCGGTTTCAGTCCGGGTCTGAGCAGAAGGAGAGACAGAAGGTTGCCCCAGGGAGAGTGATTTATGACTGAGCTTTCAGAGAACATTGAGACTTTCCTCCAGCTCTCACATCTGAAGGAGCCTTAACAGTTTGACCAGGGCATAGACAACAAAAACAAGAAACATAAGAGTGTTCAAGCTCTGCCTTTTTTTAAGCTGTGCAACGAATTTATTAGATTTTTTGCTATGAAGTCACCATTTGTAGTATCCGTTGCATCGTATTAATGTTCATCAGTGGGTGAAACAGAAAACATTCCAATTTCTTGCCACTAAAAAGAAACATTCAGGAGGGAAAATGTTTGCATATAATAATAATTCAGCACTGTGTCCATGCAGCATATCATAAAATATGGTGAAGAAGCTTGGGAGCTCTTTGCCACAGATCACATGCGTTATAATGTTTTTTCTCCCATCGGTAGTCTCTGTCCCAGATTTGAAAAAAGTTAAACTTTTCTCCACTGATTCACATCACTGGACACGCCAACATTTAGCTCATGTGACCGGTCTTCAGGTCACTGTATGTTATTACTTGCTGCGTGCAATCTATATTCACCTACAGCTGGAATCGTCTGTTTCCCCCCAAATATATGGTTATGGTTTGGCAGATTTAATCTGTATGTTCCAGTAGGTATGTGAAGTAGAGCCTACAATCACAATCGTCTCCTGAAGTGGAGTGACATTAAACATCTTTCAGATGACCTGTTTAGAAAACGTTAAACAGTGGGCGAGATCCATTAAAGTGCGTAAAAGCCATTACAGAGTAGAAGTCATGGACTTCATCGCGTTAGCCAGCCAACCATTTAGGGTTTAATGTCTTGCATGGAGCCTTGTTCCTCTCTTCCAAGCGTCAGGTTTCCTTTTTGATGTAGTGCTATACAAAACCTCCACCACTTCATCACCACTTAAAGCTAATGTCACAGCCGTCAGTTTGACACTTGATATACGGAGTTCTGATGCTAGTCCAGTGTTGACCTGCTCACTAGATTGATGTTGACTCTGACAGTGGCGCAGGTCCACCCAAAGAAAAACGGCGGTGTCGGAGCGCATACTAGTGCTGTCAATAATACGTTAGTCATCGAAGATGTATTATTAAGTCATGTAACACAAGCAGGAGCGCCGTTTTACTGAATACGGTTATGACTGGAATTCAGCCGTCGCTGTGAGTCTGCAGGTCGTCTGTTGTCATGCTGATATTCTGAAATCATACGTGCTACATGTTTTTAAGGGGGTAATGACTGAACAGTTGACAGACTTTTCCTTAATCATGTAACTTTAGACATCTGGTACTTTGCCTCACGTCATTATTGATCCCTCCTATTATCTTCTGCACTGTCTCTTCAGCTGTAGCGAAGGAATTTAATAGTATGTAGATGCTTAAAGCATACTTTAAGCACATGAAGCTGTTTTTGTTGGCATGGTGAAAATGTTCGAATTACTTTCGGCCATCACAAAATCATAGAGATCCCGTCTGCTTCAAACATTTCACAGATGCCGTTGCTCACGCTGCCTCACTGCAAAGCCATTAGATGGAAAATCGAACTCGTTCAAAACAAAAGTCGATCTTGCAATCTTATCTAAATGCCCAACCACATTACCAGCTATACTGTAGGCAGCGTCATCTACTCTGAAGTCTCACCTTCCCGCTTCAGTGAATAATCTTATCAGGAGACCATAAAGTGTGTCTAGACTTGCGCCTCCTAAGAACTGCTGCTGTAATCATAAAACCCGTCCTGGGCTCCCAGTTTGTTCCGACAGAATTCCTTATCCTTTCAACACATTTAATCCCATCAGTCTTTTCTTTCTACCAGTGTCCGGTGGAGCGATTTCTAATCTTAATATCTGATGGCACAAAGCACGGGATGGCTTCCCTTTTGAGGTTTTTCCATTTATTACATCTAATTGTTTTTTTTTCCCTTGTCACCGTCTCCTCTGGCTTGCTCGTTAAAGATCCGTGTTTACATTCGTATTTCAGCGAAGCTGCTTTGCGGAGAGGAATTTTGTTAAAAGAGCAGTACAAATATTGAACAGATCGAACGTGAATGCAGCACTGTGGGAGAACCCATGCAAATATGTTAATACTGATGCTGTTTTTAGAAACGAAGAACATCCAGGTGAGGATTTAAAGTCCGTTTATAAGAAGGACTGTGGGGAAACTCTGCGTTTCTTCGACTCCGTAAAGCTGCCTAATTCATCCACTGGGTTTGTAGAAAGGACAATCAGGGCTCACATAATGATGGCAGCAACTCAGAAGTACAACGTCTATTTTCCATTCGAAGAGGTCAAACAGCACACAGGAAAATGTTGAGGGATTTGCAGGAAAAACTCATTTACATATTAAAGCCTTCTGCAGTGTTCACTTCGCACTGTGCGCCGCTGCAGATATATTGTGTAGTCTTGTGTGAGGATCAGAGACGGACAGTCCTGCCTAATGCTAGTCTTTATCTGCCCCAAGGTGGTGCTCCAAGAATCCGTGAGAGAGCAGGAGCCACAATGGGTGTGTTTTAAAACCTCTCTCACAACCTTACTCACTCCAGATACAGCAGCGGTCACATCAGTTTCCACATATTATGATTAAAAACCAAAACACAATAAAACTAAACAGCATGATAACGGACTAGTATAATACGTCCGATGTAAACTGAGCCTGGTTACGGTACGCTGTCGAGCAAGTTGTATGTCTTAAATTTCTTTTTTAAAACTTCTCTGATTTTCAGGTAGAGAATTCCAGCGTTTAAAGCGGATTATTTTACAGCGTGGAACTGTATTTCCTTTCCGAAAAGAAAACAACAGAACTGACAGGATGCGTTTTATGGCTTGTTTAATGTGGAACTTAGGAAAGCAGGCTTTGTTGTTATTCTCTTCACACACAAGTGTGTTGTTCGCAACCAAATATAGCTCCTACTTAATCACAATGCTTTGTTTCGCTTAAAATAGTGACGGACGAGGAGGAGGATTAGCAGAGACATTGACAGAAATGTTGTTGAAAAGTCAATAATTTGCAATTAAATATCCACAAGTAGACAACAAACACTGTATGTGTGCTATGACACGTATACACCGACAAATTCTGTGCATGGCTTTCTTGAAGATGCTCTTCCTCACTCATGTCTTTCCAGCTGGAGCCTGCTGATTATTATGTAGTGTCACTTGGGATCTGAAGGCAAAATATAGACTTGAATTAAACACACCCGCTTTACTGTTTGAGTGGAAACACCTCTGGGAGGAGGAACACACAATAAACCTGGCGTATGTACTCACATACACATAGCTTTCCTCTCTGGCTAGAATTCCTATCGGTCCAATTGTGCTCTCGCTCTCTTGCTCTCTCTCTTTCTCTCTCTCGCTCTCACTCCCGCTCTCTCTGTGTCTCTCTCTCTCTCTCTCTCTCTCTCTCTCTCTCTCTCTCTCCGTCACACTGATAACAAGCAGTCACAAATATATTATAAGGAACTCCTTCTCATGCTGTGTTGCAGGTGCTTGTGTGTGAGCATATGCGTGTGTGTGAGCATGTGTGCTTGTGAGCATGTTTGCGAGTGAGTGTGTGCTTGAGAGCTTGTGTAATGTATATGGAGCTAGCATGCGTCCGACCGAGCGAGTGTGAGTGTGAGCGCGAGTGTGTGAGCGCGTGAGTGTGAGTGAGTGTGTCTGTGTGTCTGAAACACAGCAGGTATTATTTTCATCCGCACTTACACCGTCCTGATATGGCCGATGCCTGGAGTACTAATAGTAATATCTACAGTAAATGCTGCATGCACAGCAAAAGCTTATTGAACATCAGTATAATATCTAATTCTGATGTTGGGTAAAATGGAAAGTTTGAGAAGGTTTATTCACCGCAGCGTGTAGGACCGAAAATCTCCTTGGACTGATGACCTTTACGTGCTCACAGTAGCACTATGCATTTCTGTTCATCTGCGCCTCAGTACAGATATAGCTAAGCATGTTAGATTTATTAAACCAGGGAATGAATCTGAAATGAACCCTGCATGTGAGCACAGTAACTGGTGTAGGATGTAAAGTGCAGCAGTCGTGGCATGCTGCATGTGCAGTGTTGATCACCCGGGGTGAAAAAATGCCTCTTCATATCTGAATTGTTTGAAATGAGCTGTATTGAACATCCACAAGCTGAAATCCGGCTCGTGCCTACATAAGAGTAAAAACCACTCCTTTCTGTAATGTTGTGAATCCTGATGCACACCTCTAACCTGATGCCTCAAAGTGGCTTTTTCCTCTGTATTTATATATTGACTCCATGTGGATAACGGGGGAAGTCTGAAAAGATGTTTAACCGTGCGTTTGAGCAAACGTGCACAACCCCAGTCACTCAATCACTCTACAGAGACAAATCACAGCATTCTGGCATCGCATCAGCCTCCTAATTACATCGTTTTGCAGTATTAATGTTCATGCTGTCTGCTCATTTTACCCTGGCTGAAGGACAGTTTATTTATCCTGAGCATGATGCAGGCCTAACGCTTGGCCTTGTGCTCTCACTGTGACACGCCAGTAGACCTGTGCCATAGTCACTGTCTCTGTGACAAACGTATTCACCTAGCATTCACGCCTGATGGGCAAGTAGACTATTACAGCATGGGCGCTGATCCTGACCAAGCATGCGAGCAGCTCACAAAGGACATATTAAGACAAATGCGTCCTCACTGGCTTTTCATTTTTACCTCGTAAAGAGGAAATCGAATGAGTGCTTTTAAGGACGTGCAGCACTTCTGAAATGGTCAGTGCAGGAACACGTGCCCTGTGTGTGTGCTCGCTTCTAGTATTGCTTTGGTCCTGCTGGCAGTTTTTGATCGTTTTTCAAGTTAAGTTCACAGCAGAAAGCTCTTATTCATACATTTATGGTATTTGGTAGACGCACTTATCCAGAGTGACTTACATTTGTGCTCATTTTATAAAACCGAACAATTGAGGGTTAATGGCCTTGTTTAAGTGCCCGGCGGTGGACGCTCGGAGGATCTGGGATTCGAACTCACAACCTTCCAATCAGTGATCCAACACCACCACTAAACTACCACATGCCACATGCGTCTTCTCTTCTTGTTCACTACACGTTGCTGTCATCTACATCATCATCTGCACTAACTGCTCACAAAGGAACAAAACTTGAATTATTTTGATCGAAGAGCCTGATTATACTCCACCAGACGTGCTTCCTTTTTTTTTGTCATCTTCAATGGAGGCGTCATAACGTATAGATAATTCTCAACTGTTTTTAGTTTATTTCGTTGATATTTAATAGTTAACATGGCTGTGCGTTATGTCACAGGAATGATTGTGTCCAGATTGCAAATAGCAGCACAGGGCTGGAATAATACTGCAGTGAAATTGCTGTTCTAATGTTGGTAAAGGCTTCACTGATTGCTTTCTCTGTGGTCGTGTTTCAGGCGCATCAAGCTTAGTGCCACACAGTTTCTGCACTGAAAGCTAACCAATTTCACATGTTTTCTAATCCATACGAGCGTCTACTATGGATAAATTAGCCCCTCGTGCACACTGACACATCTGTAATTACGAGCTGTCCAGTTCACGCCACATAAACATTTTTTATACACGTTTTCAATCATATCATATTCAGGATAATGTTTGTCTGCCTCATCTAAAGAGCAGCTCCTCCTTCTTTCTCAGTGATTATAGCTTTATATGTTGGGATTTGTGTTCACAACTCAGGAAAGATGAACATAGAGACCACATTTCATGACGTTTTCAAATCTCTTCTAGTTGCTCTTTCTACCCGGACGTATCCAACCCTAAAACATCAGAATGGGGAGAAACAGACAGTGCACATTGTACAAAGTACGTATACAGTGCCTGGACTTTTCTCTATTTACTCTGACCTCAGATTATGTACCGTCCAGTGTCACCCGCATGAGGATGTGTTCCCTGCTGAGTCCTTATACCACCTTGGGGAGTTTTTCATGTCCACCGTCACCTCAGCCTTGTTCATTAGGGATAAATATTCATTTCATTTTAGACTTGATCATTTTTAGATCATCATTAGATAATAAAACATATTTACATGCAGAAAATCCTAAGCAATCAACAGTTTCTGAGCTGCTCAACCCACCCATCTGCCTCCAACAACCATGACTGTGATGACATTTCCTCTGACTCCTGATGTCTGATGTGAACATTTTTAAGCACTTGACTTGCATCTGCATGATTGACAGGTTGGATCATCTCTGAAATGCTGTCCAGTGACGACGTCAGACGGAGAGATCCAAAAAATTACCGGAGAATCCAATTAGCCTGAATGATAATTCATTTATCTCAACTCTATTATCTCATGACCGGTTTAGTTCAGCTTGTAGAATTTAGTCTGAGCTGCTTGTCCTGCAGCAAAGCAGTCCAAATCATGGCAAAGAAAAATACAGAAAAACAATTCATCAAACATTCATTTCCACCTCATACATTCTCACAAGACTACACACACGCACACACACGCCTTCGTTCTCACAACACATTACCTCAGGCCGAGACTGCGATCTCCAACACGCCTCGACGGCCCACATTACCTTTAGCGAACCGTTCTCTTGTTTTTAATATTTATCGTCTCTTTTTATTTTCGTTCCGCTTTGGTTTGTTGCATGATTGCATGATTATGCATAGTGTAATCAGCTTAAACTCTGTACCTCCATGAATTATTGATGAACTGCGCTTGTTTGCGAGTTTCACATTTACATGTGCAGATGGCAAGAGCAAGAAAACGGAGCGAGAAAGGAGCAGAAACATATTGTTGGTACGGCTGCGTTAGTGCTGCTCTGTGATTAGGTGTTTGAGCCCTAATCACTTTTTAGTATACAGTAGTGTCAGGTGGCAGGAGGAGGGAACCTGGAAGTCATACCGTTCTCCTTAAAGTAAGCTTCGAACAGCCCAGTGGAATCCGAAGGGGGGAAAAAAACCTCAATATCATTCTATTCACCCCAAGTTTGTTTTTATTTATTTATTTATTTATTTTTTTCTCTTTCTGTCTCGTTCTCTTTTTTTTTTTACCCTCACTCTCCCTCTTTTGAGCCTCTTTTATGATTGATGGTCTCTATTTCTCCTTTTCTGTCTCTCTCCCTTTATATATATTATCTTTCTTGCTGCAGGGTGTAGGGCAGTAGCGGAGAAAAAGGAGCCGCCGTCCCCGTGAGTACTGTGGCTTCAGAAATTTGAGCGATGGAGTAGATAAGGCAACTGTTGTTTATTTTGACAAATGCATTCTGGTAGCCTTGGGGTGACATTGACAGAACGATGCGGGCGTCCCGTTGTTGTACATGTAAAAACAGAGGGGCTGCGTGTCGAGTTTTCGTAGGCGACAATCAGGAAGGAGAAGATTTGTTTTGAGGCAGTAATTCGGGACGTATGCGCTTATTTGAATATTTAATCGGATATGCAAAAATCCGAACTGTTCAAATCGGTTATTCAATGAAGGCGTATGGAACGTGGAATCCAAAATGAAATGATTTGCATATTCTGATGTAGTCTGATATATTATGTATATTATATCAGCAAGCAGTTAGGCGCTTAATGACTTTAGAGTAGAACTGTAGGCAGTATGATGACATTTTGTTCACAGTGGGTCTTGATGTATAGATTTACCAAGGAACTGTCAGGGAAATACAATGCTGCTGTATTTAATACAACTGACTACTTTTGTCTTCAGACACTCTAACGGCCGTTTATTCCTGTTTGTATTTAAAGTAGTTTAATTGTTATTCACATTGTTATTTAAACCTTTTAAAGGTATTGCAAATAACTCATTTACTAATGTTCCTCTTTCTCATACACTCCTCTTCCTCCTACACACTTTCCTCATACACACTTTCCTCTCCTCATCCACACTCTCCTTTCCTCATCCACACTCTCCTTTCCTCATCCACACTTTCCTCATCCACACTTTCCTCATCCCCACACTCTCCTCATCCCCACACTCTCCTCATCCCCACACTCTCCTCATCCCCACACTCTCCTCATCCCCACTCTCCTCCTCATCCCCACTCTCCTCCTCATCCCCACTCTCCTCCTCATCCCCACTCTCCTTTCCTCATCCACACTCTCCTTTCCTCATCCACACTCTCCTTTCCTCATCCACACTCTCCTTTCCTCATCCACACTCTCCTTTCCTCATCCCCACACTCTCCTCATCCCCACACTCTCCTCATCCCCACACTCTCCTCATCCCCACACTCTCCTCATCCCCACTCTCCTCCTCATCCCCACACTCTCCTCATCCCCACTCTCCTCCTCATCCCCACTCTCCTCCTCATCCCCACACTCTCCTCATCCCCACACTCTCCTCATCCCCACACTCTCCTCATCCCCACACTCTCCTCATCCCCACACTCTCCTCATCCCCACACTCTCCTCATCCCCACACTCTCCTCATCCCCACTCTCCTCCTCATCCACACTCTCCTTTCCTCATCCACACTCTCCTTTCCTCATCCACACTCTCCTTTCCTCATCCACACTCTCCTCATACACACTCTCCTCTCCTCATACACACTCTCCTCTCCTCATACACACTCTTCTTTCCTCATACACACTCTCCTTATACACACTCTCCTCTCCTCATACACACTCTTCTTTCCTCATACACACTCTCCTTATACACACTCTCCTCTCCTTGTACACACTGTCCTCTCCTCATACACACAAAGCCATGGACTATTTGAGTGCAGTCTGGCTAAGTATAAAAACAATTCATTTCGGTTTCTTTTTAATTGCATTTAAAGGTAGCACCACCCAGTTGAGGGACCTGGGTACAGTCCATGTAGTGCAGAGACTCTCCCAAATGTCATAATATTATCTCCCTTTCCAGCTGTTCACTACAGCCTTGTGGGCTTTCTTGATGCCTCAGTGTAGCAGGGCTCAGCCAAAATAATTACATGTACCCCTCCTCTTCTCCCTTTCTCTCTCTCTCTCTCTCTCTCTCTCTCTCTCTCTCTCTCAGGTTCACTCAGGCTCTATAGCCGTGGTGTTTGCAGGCCTAGTGTTCATCTGTAATTTGCTGCCATGTAGTTAGACGGTCCTTGCAAGTGCAGAGCGATTGCAGCCTTGACCCATGTCTCTCTGGATCTGCTGCAACAAGCTGTGCAGAAGAAGATAGAAAGACCAAAAAAAAAACCCACACACACAAGCGTGTCCTGTGTGAAATCAGCAGTCTCCTCACCAGACAATCGAGACTGGCTTTGGTCCATGCAGACATGCAGAGAGGCAGTCACAAATAGGACAGGGCTAGTTAAGCTTGTCTTAGCTTTGAGCCCCAGCTCTCCTCTGCACTGCTGCTCTCTCTTAGCTCACCCAGCTCAGAAAGTCTGAACGTGAAAGACAGAGACTGGCAGACAGAGAAGGGCTGAAACTGGAGTGAATAAAGATCTAGGTCACTTTTTATAACAGAAAGTAAAGTGCGGTCTTTCTTCACACTGGCATACGGGGTGGAGGTCCAACCAACAAGTCGAGTGTGGATCTCTAATATGAGTTGCTCGCAATTTTTAGTTTGGTTGTTTAGCATTTTATCCAGCAGCGGTCACCCTAAAAGTTTTGAATGTCCTCTTGACCCATCAGTAAATTAAGCGAATGATACGGAAATAGAAGATAACAGCAAGCAGCGGAACTGCATTGAGCGTACAATTATGAGCCCCAACGAGTCTGCAGAAATTTAGACATAGGCAAAGACGAGCGGAGCAGCACCAAACATACAACCTCGTATGACTGCATGCTATTCAGTCTGTCTTTGAACTGCCATTGCGTCGATCAGCTTTGTGCTCGAGTCAAAAAACAAAAAAGTGAACAGGAAGGAATCAGTGTAAAGTTTATACTGATCTCAGATATTCCTCTGACTTGCTCGTTTCTCAGGAGCTCTTAGTTGCGCAGTTGCACTTGACTACAAAGTATTGTAGAAAGGACACTATTAACATTTGCATTATTTACTGTCCAGTGTCACCCAAACGAGGATGGCTTTTTCTATACTTCTGTAAAGCTGCTGTAAGACAACCGCTATACGCTATATGGGGTGTTATATACATACTGTATATGTGGTGATGTGGTAGTTTAGTGGTTAAGGTGTTTGACTACTGATTAGAAGGTTCGTCGAAATGCCGTAAAAGTAAGTTTTTATTTTTCCGTGACATTTGAAATTCGTTCAAACTTGAAAGCCCTAAAACCGACATTTAGTACGCAACGTATGGCACAAAAAGGCAGCAACTGCAAGCTACATTTCATGATTTATTGTGTGTAACATTACCAGCAGCTCGATGAGGATAGCGAACACTCGTACACACTCTCCTCATACACACTCTCCTCTCCTCGTACCTACTGTACACACTCTCCTTGTAAGTACACCCACTCCTCTCCTCGTACCTACACACTCTCCTTGTAAGTACACACTCTCCTCTCCTCGTACCTACACACTCTCCTCGTACCTACTGTACACACTCTCCTTGTAAGTACACACTCTCCTCTCCTCGTACCTACACACTCTCCTCGTACCTACTGTACACACTCTCCTTGTAAGTACACACACTCCTCTCCTCGTACCTACACACTCTCCTTGTAAGTACACACTCTCCTCTCCTCGTACCTACACACTCTCCTCGTACCTACACACTCTCCTCTCCTCGTACCTACTGTACACACTCTCCTTGTAAGTACACACACTCCTCTCCTCGTACCTATACACACTCCTTTTAAGTACACACTCTCCTCTCCTCGTAGTTACACACTCTCCTTTCTTCATACATACACACATACTCCTCTCCTCTTTCTAGTGGTTAAGGTGTTTGACTACTGATTGGAAGGTTCACCCAAATGCCGTAAAAGTAAGTTTTTATTTTTCCGTGACATTTGAAATTCGTTCAAACTTGACAGCCATAAAACCGACATTTAGTACGCAACGTATGGCACAAAAAGGCAGCAACTGCAAGCTACATTTCATGATTTATTGTGTGTAACATTACCAGCAGCTTGATGAGGATAGCGAACACTCCTGTTCTCCACAGACACAATGAGCAGGGTGGAAAAGAGTGCATTTGGGTAACTTTACTGCGAGCGTGACGGCTAGATCGACATCACATTTTATTTAATGTTGTGTGAAAATCTACTTTTGTCCCCGTATATTTTCAGTCGGTTCATTTATTTTAGCTACTTAATCTATACTTGTATTACTTTTCTTGCTCGAAAATATTTTTCTGCCAACAGTAAGAATAGAAGGTTACTTTTACATACAGTAGATATAGAGTTAGCTGATCTAGAATCAGCTTCCATCTCAGACTGTACAACAGCTAGCTCTACTTTCTGACCCCCAGATGGGCACGATGTTATCTAATATAACTATCATAGCTGGCAAGTTGAACGATTTAAATGTCTGTAGGAAGGAGCTGCAGCTTTAAATATAACGTGTCGTATCCTATAGCATGCGTTTCCTTTTAGCTTAGTTTGGATCCTACACAAACCTCAATAACCTGCTGTCTGACTTCGGAGCAGAATGGAACCTCTTTCTCTAATGCATCTTGGTATGAACATAGATTTTTATTAAGAAAGCGAATGTCTGTGTTGTTTATCAGGGTTACAACTATTCAATACAAACAATATCTCGTCCGGGGCTCAGCGCAAAGCCCACACACACACACAGTTTATTTACAGCTGATAATTCAGCAGGTTTATGTACAACAGCACTGCAATCCTCCGAGTGCAAAAATCCCCAGCCACTGGGAAACCATAAGCCCTAACTAGAAATCTGTATGTAGTAGCTCACGAGTATGTGATGGTTTTTCAGTTCTCCACCCTGCAGTTCCTGCTTTGCTCTGTGACTAATGAAACACATTTAATGGTGGGTGAGTTACGTAGTGGCTGCTGCTCAGGGGCGAGACACAATCTCTGGCCCTTTATTGGATTAATAAATGTGGGTTGGTGGTAGAGGGAACATGTGCGTTGAGCTGGATAATAGTTGGGGTGGGGGAGAGATAAGAGACTGTTCGCTCATTACTGTGTCTCCACCCGAGTTTATGCTGCACCGGGAGTCTTATCTGCCTGTTCGCTCCGTGTACTCCTCTTTTGTTCAACGGGTGGAGAACAGTACTGAGACAGTCATTAATATCCTGTGTAATCATGCAGTGCCATGCATGAGTTATGAGCACGCTCAAAAAAAAAGAAAAAAAAAAAAAAAGAACCCTTACAGCACTGTGTCTTATGCTAATAAGTCGTAGTGTATGCAAATGCATGTGTGGATTGTGTGAGTCAGACTGCCAGGAGGCTGAGTGGTAACAGTGCCAGGGTCAGAGGGACCTTCCTTCCGCCTCTCTCTAGTCCAGTGGGCATGATGGCTAATGCCAAGCACTCGAAAGGAAGTGTGACTCAGATGCACAGTGTGAGAGTGGGAGCGCGATTCATAGATTGAGGACTAAAATGAGAGCTGGGAGTCACAGAAATGACATTTTACAGCAAGGGGTATAATTTGTCACCTGTCATACTTGGCAACCCCGATTAACTCAATATCGGATTATAAGTACAGCCTCTTATTGTTCTGGTTTTAGACTCACTTGATTCCATCAGATGCCATCGTGCGTTTGTCTTAAATCATCACAAATGTGCATGAAGAACACAACATGACAGGCTTTATTTATTTATTTTAAAAAAAGAAACGCAATTTCTTGATATGTTCAGTGAGGCATTGCACTTCTTCGGTGTCTCACATTGTTCCTCCACTACTCACAGTAAACAAGTGTTGTAAAAACTATTGATCTTGTTATCGACTAAAACACCTGCTCAGGTTATTTTACTTTCTTAAAAAAAAAAGTACGATTTGAGTTTTTTTTAAAACGGGATTCTCAGGACAGTTTTGGTGCGACTGAACTCGCACCACCTCCAGCAGGTACTCTCAGGTTCGGTACCTCGATGTCCTTTGTGGTCCGCACAACAGCTTTCACTTCACTTATATTTTTCGGAGTAAACTGACCGTGTGAAAGCCCTTAAACCCACTTTCCTTTTTGGTGCGGTTTGTTTAGGTAGCTGAGAAGGAGGTAATAGTAGACTAATACTACCAAAACACAAAAAGTGGATCGATATGTGGTATGTGAATTATAAATGCTATGCATCTGTGTTCCAACTGAGCCACCAGACTCAAACGCAAGCTCAGCCTTAATTGTGATGTGTCGTGAAAGTCGTATATCAGCAATCCTCATTAGCCATATAGTTAATGAAAAATAAGAGGAACTAGTGGTTATTTAAGCTCTTCTCTATGATATGATAACACAGCCATTACTGTTCTCACTGTGACCCAAACAGACTCTAAGATTGATTTAAAAATAATCTAGAACTAGAAAATATTCCCAGAAATAAATTCTTAATTGGTGCAGAGGATTTTATTCTGGCTGTAATGGTGTGTTATAATGTTTAGTGAAGTACGTTATCACTGCTGCGTTAAGGAAGTTGTAGTTCAAGGTCAGTATCCTGATGCACTGATTATGTTGGAGAATCTACAGCAGCTATGACTCGTTGAATAAACATACAAATAAAACTGAAGACTTTATCATTAAAATCTGTTATTGACATAAAGTACAAATGTGCCTCTATTACTACAACGCTCAGTGAAGAGATTCCCGCAACAGGACATAAGTATACGAGTACTCGGTTTTTTATAAATTTACAAAATACATTAGACCTGACTTACAACAGCGGAAAGACTAGAAAGACATGCAGAGATTTGTGGTGTAAACGATGCTTCTTCTCTTCACGCAGGACCTCGATGGGCTTCCTGGAACCTGGGTGTGTTTATCTGTATCAGGTGTGCTGGAATCCACCGGAACCTGGGAGTGCACATATCCCGCGTCAAATCAGTCAACCTGGACCAATGGACTCCCGAGCAAATCCAGGTGCTGTCCTGTACTGTTCATCACTTTTACACTTTAAAGATTCACACTTTAAAATTGTGCTGTATGTTTTTTTTTGTTTGTTTGTTTTTTTGTTGTTTTTTTTACTCTGGAAGGAATGAAAGAAAACATTACAATATTTACATGTATAAACGGTAGAAAGAATGATACGGATATGACTTACATGATGATTTGAAGGGGGAAGAATCAGTGGGTTTCTTCTCAGCCTCAAATATTACACCCATGAATTATTGGCTTGACGTCTGATGTGTTTTAACGATATAAAATAAAAGTCTTCATCTGGTTGGATACTGCAGGTTTCTCGGGAGATGTTTGTTTTTTGACGGTCCGTCTCGAAACAAAGCCGCCACTTTCACCGAGCGGTTATGGGGTTCAGTCGAATGCTAGAATTTCTGACTCTTTCTTAAACTAACAGTATTTGGTTGTACACTGGTCTGTTTTTGGAGGCACGTTGACTTTGAATTTTCACACCTCTAAACATGATGCTAAACTAAACAAACCGCGATTGGTTGTTTTACATGTCAGTCAGATGCCCTTGTGGGTTCGGTGCAAGGGCACCTCAGTCATGGTATTAACGGCCCGAGACTTGGACCCACAACCTTAGGATTAGGAGTCAAACTCTCTAACCATTAGGTCACGACCCCCCCCCCCCCCCCCCATTAGGCCACGACTCTCCCCCTCATTAGGCCACGACCCCCCCCCCATGCTAGGCAGATAAATAGGAGGACAGTAAAGCTCATTTGAATTAGTTTTATTAAGTGCTATGCACGCTGCTTCTGCATTTTGCACTGCCATGCTCTGATAACTGTTGCTTTTTATATTAGACAAACAATTAGGAAATTAAAGTGAGGAGCAGAGCAACTGCAATCTTATATTGTTTATTTCTCTTTCCATGAGCTCTTTTGTTGCTGGAAATATGTTCGAATTGCACCAGCACACCACTCAATGTCCATGACTCGCACATGAAAACAAAAGCTCTATGGATGGATGCGCCACTCCTCTTACCCAATGTGCCAGCGCTGTTGTTTGAGTTGTTAACATTTCCTGGAAGCTGCTGCTGCCAATCAGTATGCAGTCCGAACACACTCACTGTTCTGATCAAGTGTTTCTCTTTTGGGGGTTCAGTTATATTTAATAGCTCAGCATACATAGTATACATATACATAGGATACTGTACATATTTCCTGAATGTACCAGACACTAAATGCTTATTAAGTTACAGATCTTTATTTATTCATTTTTCTTTTACATTTAATCCAATGTTTCCAGGGATGTTAACGCTCACTGGGCTTTTAACTACAGAGTTGATCATGTAATGAGCTCCAGACACTCGAAACTCTAGCTTTGTATTACAGATGAATTTATTTTTTAATTTTGGCTCATTACCAGAAGGTCATGAGCCAGTGTTTTAAAGCCAGTGCCCTACACAGTCTTTATTAAAAACAGCATGAATGATTTATTCTCCTTTCGTAGAAAAGAGCAGCACAAAGAGAGCATCTCCTCTCTCAATACTAACTGCAGCTTTAATGGTTGATTAATCCTTGATGAGTAATTGCATGACTATTTTTAATTTTTTCCATCTCACTCGTCGACGAGCTCCATCAAAGCCGTGGTAATTTGTCTCTCACGAAATTAAAAATGTGCATTGCTTACGTTTGTTAGTTCATCTCGTCTTTTTATTTCTCTGTTCTCACCTCTTCTTCTCTTTTCTCTCTCTCTCTCCTGTGTCTGTGTGCAGAGTGTGCAGAGCATGGGCAACACCAAGGCCAGACAGCTGTACGAAGCCCATCTGCCAGATAACTTCAGACGGCCACAGACCGACCAGTATCTTTTGTGTGTGTGAGAGAGAGTGTGTGAGAGAGTGGGAGGGTGTGTTTATGTGAGAGTGCGAGGGTGTGTTTGTGTGTGAGACAGTGCGAGGGTGTGTTTGTGTGTGAGACAGTGCGAGGGTGTGTTTGTGTGTGAGTGCGAGGGTGTGCTTGTGTGTGAGTGCGAGGGTGTGTTTGTGTGTGAGTGCGAGGGTGTGCTTGTGTGTGAGAGACAGTGCGAGGGTGTGTTTGTGTGAGAGACAGTGCGAGGGTGTGCTTGTGTGTGAGAGACAGTGCGAGGGTGTGTTTGTGTGTGAGAGACAGTGCGAGGGTGTGTTTGTGTGTGAGAGACAGTGCGAGGGTGTGTTTGTGTGTGAGAGACAGTGCGAGGGTGTGTTTGTGTGTGAGAGACAGTGCGAGGGTGTGTTTGTGTGTGAGAGACAGTGCGAGGGTGTGTTTGTGTGTGAGAGACAGTGCGAGGGTGTGTTTGTGTGTGAGAGACAGTGCGAGGGTGTGTTTGTGTGTGAGAGACAGTGCGAGGGTGTGTTTGTGTGTGAGAGACAGTGCGAGGGTGTGTTTGTGTGTGAGAGACAGTGCGAGGGTGTGTTTGTGTGTGAGAGACAGTGCGAGGGTGTGTTTGTGTGTGAGAGACAGTGCGAGGGTGTGTTTGTGTGTGAGAGACAGTGCGAGGGTGTGTTTGTGTGTGAGAGACAGTGCGAGGGTGTGTTTGTGTGTGAGAGACAGTGCGAGGGTGTGTTTGTGTGTGAGAGACAGTGCGAGGGTGTGTTTGTGTGTGAGAGACAGTGCGAGGGTGTGTTTGTGTGTGAGAGACAGTGCGAGGGTGTGTTTGTGTGTGAGAGACAGTGCGAGGGTGTGTTTGTGTGTGAGAGACAGTGCGAGGGTGTGTTTGTGTGTGAGAGACAGTGCGAGGGTGTGTTTGTGTGTGAGAGACAGTGCGAGGGTGTGTTTGTGTGTGAGAGACAGTGCGAGGGTGTGTTTGTGTGTGAGAGACAGTGCGAGGGTGTGTTTGTGTGTGAGAGACAGTGCGAGGGTGTGTTTGTGTGTGAGAGACAGTGCGAGGGTGTGTTTGTGTGTGAGAGACAGTGCGAGGGTGTGTTTGTGTGTGAGAGACAGTGCGAGGGTGTGTTTGTGTGTGAGAGACAGTGCGAGGGTGTGTTTGTGTGTGAGAGACAGTGCGAGGGTGTGTTTGTGTGTGAGAGACAGTGCGAGGGTGTGTTTGTGTGTGAGAGACAGTGCGAGGGTGTGTTTGTGTGTGAGAGACAGTGCGAGGGTGTGTTTGTGTGTGAGAGACAGTGCGAGGGTGTGTTTGTGTGTGAGAGACAGTGCGAGGGTGTGTTTGTGTGTGAGAGACAGTGCGAGGGTGTGTTTGTGTGAGAGACAGTGCGAGGGTGTGTTTGTGTGTGAGAGACAGTGCGAGGGTGTGTTTGTGTGTGAGAGACAGTGCGAGGGTGTGTTTGTGTGTGAGAGACAGTGCGAGGGTGTGTTTGTGTGTGAGAGACAGTGCGAGGGTGTGTTTGTGTGTGAGAGACAGTGCGAGGGTGTGTTTGTGTGTGAGAGACAGTGCGAGGGTGTGTTTGTGTGTGAGAGACAGTGCGAGGGTGTGTTTGTGTGTGAGAGACAGTGCGAGGGTGTGTTTGTGTGTGAGAGACAGTGCGAGGGTGTGTTTGTGTGTGAGAGACAGTGCGAGGGTGTGTTTGTGTGTGAGAGACAGTGCGAGGGTGTGTTTGTGTGTGAGAGACAGTGCGAGGGTGTGTTTGTGTGTGAGAGACAGTGCGAGGGTGTGTTTGTGTGTGAGAGACAGTGCGAGGGTGTGTTTGTGTGTGAGAGACAGTGCGAGGGTGTGTTTGTGTGTGAGAGACAGTGCGAGGGTGTGTTTGTGTGTGAGAGACAGTGCGAGGGTGTGTTTGTGTGTGAGAGACAGTGCGAGGGTGTGTTTGTGTGTGAGAGACAGTGCGAGGGTGTGTTTGTGTGTGAGAGACAGTGCGAGGGTGTGTTTGTGTGTGAGAGACAGTGCGAGGGTGTTTGTGTGTGAGAGACAGTGCGAGGGTGTGTTTGTGTGTGAGAGACAGTGCGAGGGTGTGTTTGTGTGTGAGAGACAGTGCGAGGGTGTGTTTGGTGTGTGAGAGAGAGTGCGAGGGTGTGTTTGTGTGTGAGAGACAGTGCGAGGGTGTGTTTGTGTGTGAGACAGTGCGAGGGTGTGTTTGTGTGAGAGAGACAGTGCGAGGGTGTGTTTGTGTGAGAGAGACAGTGCGAGGGTGTGTTTGTGTGTGAGAGACAGTGCGAGGGTGTGTTTGTGTGTGAGAGACAGTGCGAGGGTGTGTTTGTGTGTGAGAGACAGTGCGAGGGTGTGTTTGTGTGTGAGAGACAGTGCGAGGGTGTGTTTGTGTGAGAGAGACAGTGCGAGGGTGTGTTTGTGTGTGAGAGACAGTGCGAGGGTGTGTTTGTGTGTGAGAGACAGTGCGAGGGTGTTGATTTAAACTTTACTTGGTTTATTTATTAGGAATAACAAAGTGTATGTAAGTATTTATAGAGAACATTTAAATTCACCTTACACTGACCAAAGTGCTGTACAAAGCACAAGTACACATAATAAAAATGACATTATCCAACAATAAGTATAAAAAACAAAGCTGTAAAAGAAGGTAATTAATTAACAATAAACAATAACGGCAGGTTAAGAGGATGGGAAAGAAAATGAATAAAAAATGTTTATGATGCCTAAATTTAAAAACTGAAGCAGACGGAGCATTTTTGCATCCCCCTGTTCAGGCTCGGCACAACAGATCATCCGATCTGCATATTTTGTTATTTTATCAGGGCTTTATTGACTGGGATTTAATCCTGGGCTGCAGTGGTGAAAGCGTGGAGTCTGATGCTGGACCACCGAAATACATTATATAGACAAAAATATGTGGACACCTAACCAGATACTGTATGCTGTTTGAACATTATTCCAGATTTACTCTCCCTCGTTCTGCTGTTATTCTAACCTTCACTCTCGCAGAAAGGCTTTTTATGTTTGCACTTTGAGCCACAAGAGCATTAGTGAGGTCTGGCACTGACGTTAGGTGAGGAGGCTTGGGACCCAGCCAGCATTCCGGTTCATCCTGAAGACATTCAGTGGGGTTGAGGTCAGAGCTCTCGAGCATCAACCCTCGAAAACCAAGAGTCTTTCTGGATGTTGCTGTGTGCACCGCTTTGTACCACTGAAGGGAAATAGTAACGCTCAGCACACAAAGACATCCTGTACAGCTGTGTGCTTCTCACTTTGTGGCCTCTGTTTGGGGGAAAAAGTGCGTGTGTGTGATGGTCAGGTGTTATACTGGTGATGATGTAGTATAGTGTGTAACATTTATATATTAATATAATAACAGCCTAATTCGTTCGATGTGCAGTTTTAAAGGACATTAGCAGCCATATTGCTGTCCATAAATATTCAGCTTTAATAATGTTATAGCTTTATAAAAATATAATCAGACTTCTTTTTTTGTGGCTTTATTACAACACAATTATGCCAGACACCAGTATTCTCACTTCTCTCTCTCTCTTTCTCTCTCTCTCTCTCTCTCTCTCTCTCTCTCTCTTTTTTTATAATATACAGGAGAACTTCAGTGCCTTTAGGCAAGCTAGAGTCTCAAGTGACTCCACACTCCTCACTTAGATTTAGTGCTCAGATACAAGTGCCTTACACCGGATTTTACAGTATGTTAATGCAGAGCGACATGCAGCTTTCATACGCAGGTCTAACTCTCTCACCTTGGGTTACACCTGTATACTGTGAGGGAAGGTGAAACCCACACACACATGCATTCCTGGAATAGTAACACCTCTCCGCTTTGTTTGTTTCTTTTGTTTCTGCTTAGGCTTTTTCCTCCTCCAGCCTGTCACACACAGCTGGCCTAATTGGGTGTGTATGGCAGTCCAGCTAATTCCACATTCTCCTCTTTGGAGCCTTTGCACACTTTAATTGAATTTCCTTGGCGGGCACCCTGCTTATCTGCGCTCTTGTATTTGGTGTGGGTGTGGAAATCGCTTCATTTCTATGCTGACCGCTGCAGTACAATATTCTTAACTGTCACAATGGATTAATCTGGTAGGGAAGGTGAAGCTTCTTCCAAAAAAAAAAAAAAGGCTTTGAAAGAACTCTCTTTCATTGGAGGCGTACGTTATCCAAATGGAGATTTACATCTGGTAGAATTTTTTTCCCCATCTCCCAGATGTTGTCACACTTTGTGCCTCTGTGCATTGTCTCATGTTCATGTCCCACTAATAGGAGACTTGCCCTAGCATTGCAAATGGTCAAGAGATGATATGTAATGAAAAGCAGCCTTTCTGCTGATAAAAAGACATATTTATCTGTATCACTCTGGAACACTTTCAAATAGTTTTTCCTTTTTTGCCGTTTTAATTTCCTACATTCTTTTTTTTTTTTTTTTTTTTGGTTTTTATCTTTGCTAGTTTTATTTCAGTCTGACTCTTGAGTCTCTCTCTCTCTTTTTTTGCACTCTTGCTCTCTTTCTCTCTCGCTCTCCCTCTGGTGCTCTCTCTCTCTTGCTCTCTCTCTCTCTCTCTGGTGCTCTTGCCCTCTCTCTCTCTCTCTCTCTCTGGTGCTCTTGCCCTCTCTCTCTCTTGTGCTCTCTCTCTCTCTCTGGTGCTCTTGCCCTCTCTCTCTCTTGTGCTCGCTCTCTCTCTCTGGTGCTCTTGCTCACTCTCTTTTGCTCTCTTTCTCTCTCTCTCTCTCTCTCTCTCTCTCTCTCTCTCTCTCTCTCTCTCTCTCTCTCTCTCTCTCTGGTGCGCTTGCTCGCTCTCTTTTGCACTCTCTCTCTCTCTCTGACCCTGATTCATGCTGTTCTTGGCCTTTGACCCTTCATTTAAATTATAGCAGATCTAAAGATGTGCTCACTGTGAAAAGCAGCAGACTCTAATGAATAAAACTGACAGAGCAGTCTACCTTTATCCTGCCCTCTTTCTTTGTCTTTTTCTCTTTCACTCCCCTGCATGTTCTCTCTATCACCCTAGCACTCTCAATTTAGAATTTAATGTTGCAAAATAATTATGCACACCCTTTTTTTTCCTCCAAGGTTTAGCTTATAGAGTAGATTAGAATTCAGTTACATAAAAACAATGTAAGGTAATGAAAGACTTGGAATTACAAATGCGATGGCTTTTACAAAAATAACATCTTTAAACTCAAGCACTTACATTTAAACCTGAAGGGGGGATTTAGACTAAAGTAACGGATTGCTGACAGGTGACTGTTAATAGTAGTGAAGTACATTGGCAGTCTTTTGCTTCATGAACAATAAATGAATAGTCCTAATTGTAATGATCACTTTAATTGAATTCAGATTTGGTTCAACAGTCCTCATAATAAATCATTTCTCCAATTAAAATAAGTCCTTTTCCTGGGAAAAGCTTAAGGACTTTAAAGGACAAATTGATTAATTAATGTTTTAATATTATGTAATAATATGTGTTTCATTTTGCCCTTGAATGTCATTCTCTCTTAGCTGCTACAGCAAGAAAAATTAAATTCAAATTCACAAACGTCTCTTTTCAGCAAACTCTCTGAATATATAATGGCGCAGGAAACCCTGCATGCCCCCCCCCCCCCCCCCACACACACACACACACTTAATTCATTCAGCACAATATTAAAATTCCATGTTAAAGTAGTCTGTAGTTTTTAGATAATTGCAGTGGTAGTAAAGGGACGGAGTGTTGAGACGAAGCGTCATGGAGCTCTTAATTTATTTTGTCTTTCCTCCTCTAAAGAGAGTAGTCATTTTCTGCCAATCTTCCTCAGGTATGTAGGGTGCTTTCTTGTTTGTTTTCAAATATCTTGGTTTCTTTCTCATGTTACCCCTTATTTTTCTCTCAGGTCTACTGTCACTCTGATAGCCACTGATCCATTTTTTATCAGATGTACAATTGCGTTGTGATCAAAGATTTATGAATGCTCAAGTGCAATAATGCCATAGGAGCTTTTGCCCGTAACGCTTTTTGTTGTCCACCTACATGGTATTATTGTCGCATTTTCAGGTGTGCGTGTGTGTGCATTGTAAGGTCTTACTCTGCCCCTGCCTTTATCTATAGCTATATCTGTGTGTGTGTGTGTGTGTGTGTGTGTGTGTGTGTGTGTGTGTGTGTGTGTGTGTGTGTGTGTGTGTGTGTATATATATATATACGTGTATAAATAAATTAGAATGTAAATCTCAATAAATTAGAATGTCCTGGAAAAGTTTATTTATTTCAGTATTTCAACTCAAATAGTGAAACTCGTGTATTATATAAATTCAGTACACACAGACAAGTTTAAGTCTTTGGTTCTTTTAATTGTGATGATTTTGGCTCACATTTAACAAAAACCCACCAATTCACTATCTCAAAAAAATAGAATATGGTGACATGACAATCAGCTAATCAACTCAAAAAACCTGCAATTGTCAAGAGGAAAATGAGAAACAAGAGACCAGAAAAATCCAGACTGAAGGACATTGTCAGAAAGCTGGGCTTCCATACCACCTCAGCAGTGCATTCGGCACCTCAGCAGTGCCACAGACTGATCACCTCCATGCCGAATGCACTGCTGAGGTGGTATGGAAGCCCAGCTTTCTTTGACAATGTCCTTCAGTCTGGATTTTTCTGGTCTCTTGTTTCTCATTTTCCTCATGACAATACACCATATATTCTCTATGGGGTTCAGGTCTGGTAAGTTTGCTGGCCAGTCAAGCACATCAACACCATGATCATTTAACCAGCTTTTGGTGCTTTTGGCAGTGTGGGCAGGTGCCAAATCCTGCTGGAAAATGAAATCAGTCTCTTTAAAGAGCTGGTCAGCAGATTGAAGCATGGAGTGCTCTAAAATTTCCTCGGTAAACGGGTGATGGCTCAGGAAACCTTTGCAGGTGTTTTGAGTTGATTAGCTGGTTGTCACGTCACCATGTTCTATTTTTTTGTGAATTGGTGGGTTTTTGTTAAAAGTATAGCATAGTAGAAATTATTGTCTTCTAGCCATCTCTTTCTTCTCCCCTTACTGTTTTTTTTCTTCTTCTCTCACTCCCTGTCTTTGAGACCAATAGCAGCATTAAAAAGTCCTGACTCTGCTGTAGCTAATGATGGGAATAGAGAGAGAGCAAAGACTCAAAAGAGAAGCCAGACCTGCAGGAGCTTACACACTAACAAGTGTAAGATGCCAATTAAAGCTTGCTAGCCACAGCAAGGATCGTATCCAAAGTCAAAGTGGATATTTGTTCCCAAACTAAGATTTTTGTCAGCTTTGATGCATGGAGGTGGAGATAAAACACTTTCAGCCAGCTGCTGACTGTTTATGGAGAGAGAGCAATGGTTAGGTGATGGTGTGTTAACTAACTCTATGGGCAGGTGCGGTTATACACTCCAACAATAAAGATACACCATGATGCCAAATCAAATTCACCAAAGAACTCTTTTTGTTAGCGCTCATATATGCAACATGGTTGGTAGAGCTGCATACATTGGTTACAAGAGGAGTCTAAAGTGGCTTTGTGGTTAAACCTGGGTTTAAGAAGTCTGAACTTCTGGTACCTGGGTGTCTCAGAGACTCTTCCTAAGATTGTGCACGGTTTAAATAATCGCTTCCGGTTGCATCAGGCTTGAAGTAGGATGAAAATGTGGCACAAGATCCTTACACATTCATTTTGATTTTCTGCTTCGTTGCTATTGAAGATTGACAGTAAATATACACTATAAAATATACGGTTCCAAACACCCAATAAGAGCCATTTGGCAAGAAACACAAGCTCACCTTTGATTGAACAGCTCAGATGGCTTTCAGTAAGAACAAGAGACACGTTTCACTGAATATGATCGTCTATGTGACAAATAAAATTTGAATTTGAGTCTGTTTCATGCAGATGATCTGCTTTTCTTGTGTAGTGACTTAAGAAGCCTGATTACACACTATCTAATGTTGTAACCATCTAATTTCTGTGTAGTCTAATTCACATCCTGATATACACTATACACTCTTTCAGTTGGTCAGCGCTTCACACGAAATGAAACCGGGTTTAAATTCTTTACTCATTATGTTTTATGTATGTTATGAAGAGTTTTGCATTCAGAAAAATGGGAAAATTCTAATTAAGAACTAACAAACTTTTTATTTTTTTTATTTTTACCAAGAGTCAAAATTGTAGCATTGTATTGTACTCTTCACACTCTTAGTCTTGGACTCTAATCAAATATGAAGTGGTGTGTGTGTGTGTGTGTGTTTGTGTGTGTGTGTGTGTGTGTGTGTGTGTGTGTGTGTGTGTGTGTGTGTGTGTGTGTGTGTGTGTGTGTGTGTGTGTGTGTGATACATTGCAGGTGAATTGTGGTTAGTTTTATTCCTTAACAACCTCTCAGAGCCGTAGAGTTCTTCATCAGGGACAAGTATGAGAAGAAGAAGTACTACGACAAAAACCCAGCCACTGACTCTTTCGTAAGTACGGTCTGTTCATCTACGCAGCACAGCTTTCAGGCTGCAGAAATGTCCTTCAGTTGCATTCTTCCGAACACTTTTACTGATGAATCATTTGAATACATGATTAATGTACAGGATTCCCACAGGTCCTTCATGAACATGTGTGATGTGTCTAATTGTGCTAGTTGAGCATGAAATGATGAGGCTGTCTCTAAAACGGATTTCAGTGAGGTGTTCGCTCAAGGCAAATCGCTCAAGGCTCAAGAAGTAACCAGTATGTGTGTTGCTCAGTCTGTATATCACTGAGCCCTCAGACATCACACAGCTGTTCAGAGTTCTGCTCACACCAAGGCTTCTGCTTCTAGGACGTAATGGAGACACTGGAACCGAGCAAAAGTTCTAATTAATGACAAAAAGTAAACCTACTGTCATGCCTCTCAATAGTCACACTAAACAGAAGATACAGTATGTGCAGCATGGTGAAAAAAGGTTTTCCTTTTAACTTTTTCCTTATCAAGCTTTTAGCATGATTTTTAGACTCATTCCTCCTAACATAACAAAGCAGAGGAGTTTCTACTGAATTACAAAATAAACATGTAACGACTTAACGGACTAATAGTCCATCTTTTTAACTCTTACTGGTACAAATGACTTAAATATTGTCTTTTATTTTTATTTTTTTTTATTTTTTTAACCAGAGTGGTCAACAAATAGCAATGCTGTTAGAAAAAACAAAATAGTGCTCTTAGTGCATAGGTTTTTATAGGACCTTAAACAGTGGAAAGACGACGTCCATGGCTTCATCGATAGTTCAGGATGGCTTAGCAAACATTAGCTGCCCTTAAAGAGATGGTAAAATTATACTTGTGCATTTCTCAGTACTGAAGAGACATGCTACCTTTTAAACAGCGTGATTCCAAGTTTGCCTCCTGCACCACTTATATGCAAATTAATTGTTTAAAACAACTCAGTATCAGTTAAAGGGGATTCTCAGTGTGAAGTATGGAAAGGAGAGAGAGAGAGAGAGAGAGAGAGAGAGAGAGAGAGAGAGAGAGAGAGAGAGAGAGAGAGAGAGAGAGAGAGAGTGCGAGAGAAGTGACAGAGAAAAGGGGGTGAAAACTAGGAAGGGTGAAAAGCAGGATGTAAGTGATGGAGCTGCATCTGTTATAAATGGATGATAATTGACACTAAACATCTGTGGGCTTTCTCATTTTATATCTCGTTGCTTGACTAGTGACATTCTTAATGTGTTATTTAATGACTCTTTATTCCTGAAGATTGATTGTGTTTTATTTGTTATCTTTGTTTAAAAAAAAAGACTAATATTAAATTGAACAAATAACAAAAACTGGAAAATTTGCATCATTCAGTTATTAGCAGTTATTATTATTACAAACATCTTGGGCTCCCAAGTGGTGCAACAGAAAAGCTTTTGAATCACAACAATGCCACAGCCATCCATGGCCTGGAACCAAGTGAACAAAATCGACCGTGCTCTCTGAGTGGGCCAGATGGCATTCTCTCTCTCTCTCTCTCTCTCCCTCTCTCTCTCTCTCTCTCTCTCTCTCTCTCTCTCTCTCTCTCTCTCTCTCTCTCTCTCTCTCTCTCTCTCTTTGTCTCTCTCTTGCACCACATACACTCTCACTTTCTTTCATTCTTCCTCACACACATACTTGTGCTTTCTCTCTCTCTCTCTCTCTCTCTCTCTCTCTCTCTCTCTCTCTCTCTCTCACTCACTCTCTCACATTCTGTGAGCTCACGTTGGCAGAAGAAAACAGTTAGCGTTTTTCTCTCTGTGTTTCGCTGCCCTGTGACACAGCACATGCAGCAATCTGAAGAGATGTGGCTGGCTTCTCTCGTTTTGAGAGGAAGCATGCCTCAACCTTCCTCTACCAGGTTGCTTTTTGTCATTTGAAAAGACGGCTTGTGGAGAAAATATGCCTTATTTGTACTTAAAATTTTGAATTATTAAAGGGATTTAGAAGTGTAAATTGTTAGGATTATTTACCAAAGATCATAATTGTTCAAGGTCTGTATGAAGGACCTTACTGTTTGTGATGGTTTATAGTCTAGCTTCTGTCAATTCAGTCAGAAATGTCATGCTGCATTAGTCCTAAACCTTCTGACACATCTTACCAAGCTTAAGCTTCAGAGCCTGTTTAGTAGAGAAAAGTCTACACCAAGTGGTGTTAGTTATTGGCAACCTGAGCTTTGCCTCAGTTCTGCACATCATGTTGCTCTGCTGATGTGATTAGGACAAGAAAAGTAGGCGTGAAATGAAGCCACAAGAGAGCCAGCCTCTGTCTTTTGAGGCAGAAAAACCAAACCCTCACTCAGTGTTATGTTGGATGTCCACACCGTACACAAGATGGAGCTCAGTCATACAGCCCTGCCAGGAACTCTTATTTTACCAGTCTCCACCTTCTTCACCTCCATATCACCCCACTCCATCCTCCCGCATGCCAACATCAACAGGAAATAATAGCCGAGATTTGTCCAGGAACAAATAGCATCTTTTATTAAAAATTCTCTCCAGTGATGTCACGGTGTCACCGTTCTGGTTAACTGCCATTTAAATGATTGCGTGACCGACCAGCATGTAAAGCCTCGGAAAATAAATGTACCAGGATATTAGCCATCAGCCTTCTTCCTTGTTTTCATCACATGGCCTTTACCTTTTATCTCCTGCTTCCTTTTGTAGTGTTCCTTTTTCATTACTTTGATCGAATTGAACATCACAATATAATGAGTCTCGGGAGGTTATTTGTCATACCAATATGAAACCGGTGTTAATCTAGCTTGAGCGTTACATAATAGGAGTTCGGAAAGAAACCGACGGACACTGTGAAGAAAACATTAGTCGTCCCCATACTCGACTGGGAAATTACTGACGACTTTAAAAGTGTATCGAGAAAAACGATTAAAAATGAATTTCTATAATCAAGATAAAAGACTTTGAGGTATTGGGTTTTGTTTGAGATTGCTTTATGGGTGAGATCTGAAAGACATATAATAAGATTATAGATTTGCTCTTCAATTTTCTATTCTTCACATAGTAATTGACTTTTTTTGCTGATGGACTGGCCGCTGGCTCCTCTGACCCTGTCATCATGCGGTTCCTGTGCCAGCCCTTCCAGCATTGACTGGGCCGCATTGTCTAGTATTGATGTGTACGCTCTCTATTACTCGCCCCAGCAGAGAGCCAGGCACCTCTGGCCCCTTGTGGCTCTGCTCAGCTCCTCTCAGAAAATGGGAGCCCAATTACACAAGGCCTTTTGCTGCTTCCCAGATTGCATTAAGATCGAGATGGTGATATGCTTCGCCCTCGGCGCTTCTCCGATGATAACTGTCCCTGCATATTGACTGGTCTGCCTCAGTCTTCTCCAGTGGGCACTTTGCTGCTTATTTCCCTGGATAGAGGCCTCACTGAAAGGTATAGTGGAAAGGCGAGAAGTTTTGCAGCATATCTGTTATCGGATCTTTAATGCTGTAGCGTAGCATAGTGCTGATGCTAACCCAATAACGGTGGATTATGAGCAGGATCCATCAGAAGGTAATGGCCCAGTCTGGACAGCTACACACTAACCAGGGTCATAATCGACCTGCATGTTTTACTCAGTCTCTGTGGACTCTTGCTGCTGACAGTGCCACATCGCTGTTGAAATGAAGAACAACATTGGGTCATCTTACTTTCTGTTCCTCACTTCCCCTTTGGAATTTTTCCTCTTGCTTTCTTTTTTCATTGTTATTGTTGCTTTCTTAGCTTTTTTTTTTTTTTTTTTGCTCAGCCTATTGTGTTATAACAGGTTTTGATTAAAAGACTACCAAGCAGTCAAATTCAGGAAGCTTTTCAGACGAGGCAAAACATCTGTGTTTATTGCAGCATTTTATTTGCCTTGACTTGATAGTACACTTTTAAATACAAGGCTGCCAGAAGGTGTTCTTTCGAGTTCACAAAATGAATGTTTTTATTGGTGAATTTTTAAATACAATAATGGTGCAGTAAAGAATGAATATGTTGTATAATGATTAGACTGACAGAGATGGATTAGATAGATTGATGGAAGGATGCATGGACAGATGGACAGACAGATGAACCAGTTAATTAATGAATGAATTCCCTCCATTGGGCCAGTGGTGGCTCTGGGTTACTGATCAGAAGGTCGGGATTTGAAACCCCAACACCGCCAAGCTGCCACTGCTGGACCCTTCGAGCAAAGCCTTTAACCCTCTCTTCTCCAGGGGAGCTGTATCACATCTGACCCTATGCTCTGATTCATTGCAGTTACCTTTATGATTATTATGAGGAAGGGACTTGTGGTGGAATAAGCTGTTGATTTATTTAAATAATTTTGGTCCAAAAGTAGTTAACTTATTTTTATTTAGGAAGCCAGGAATCGTTATTTGTAGACTTTTGTACAACATCTGATCTAGAGAACTTTAAAAGATAATCACAAACCTTCGTACACTGTTCTTTCTACGAAGGCTTGTCTGCATCTTCTCTTTTCGTGTCATTCTCTCTCACTCTGCTGTAGCTCGACTCTTTTCAGTCCCTTATTTTTCCGTCACCTGGGTGAACATATGGAGGTTCAGTGAAACGCTTGGTGCTTTCCAAACCTCCTTGTTTTCTAATGTAATGAACAAAGACTCATTGTGGGGCTTGGTGAAAAGGGAATAACCATTTATCTGGCCTTAGAACAGTACAGAAACAGTACAGGAGTCAAGCAGTGTTCATAGCATTTCAGAGATTCTAAATAAAAGTTTAATGGATCTTTTCCATATTAAAAAAACACCTTTTATCAGTAAGAACCACTAGAGAAGTAGAATGATACAGCATGAAGGTTTTTATATCCAAATGGCTGGATGCCTTATCAACCGGTTTTAATTATGCATGTGTGTGTGTGTGTGTGTGTGTGTGTAAGCTTCTATAGAACAAGCAATGAAATAGTGCATGTATACGTACAGTATGCTTTGTCCCTCCTGCTAAATAATTGCAGTTACTCATCTCCTGCTTATGCTCTTCTCTTTTCATGTCTTGTATTTTGTTTCTTCTTTGTTTTCAAACTCCCATGTTTTATTTACCCCTGCCCAAACTTTTTTTTTTTTTGGTCATCCCCTTTGTGTCCCCCTGTCTCCTGCCCGGCTCTCTGCAGAAGTCCTCTGATGCTGCTTTGCCCCTGGCATCTTCTCCCTCTTCTCAAGCAGCCGAGAAAAACAAACTGGAGGTACTGTTGTGCTTTCGCTGCTTTGGGTGCGTTGCTGTGTGCTGTGCTTTTGCTGTGTGTGCTGTTTGTCTCGTCTTGTATGTTAAATGTCGAGGATCTCAAGGTTTGTATTCTGATACCGGAAACAGAAAATAGATACCACAATATTCTCTCCATTCGGGGTGCGGAGGAACTGGACAAGTCAATATTCAGTCTCTTTTGCAATTTTTCATGTGTAGGTTCTCAGGACTCTTTAACCAGTCATAATCCTGCCAACACGTTTCTCAACACAATGTTAGTTAAAAGTCTGAGCCTTTCTTATGCTTGGTTTAACACATTACACTTTGCAATGGTTTACTTGAAAAGACCTTGGAGCAGAATGCAGAAGCAAGAGCACTGAAGTGAATTTTTATGTGTTAACTTTATATTTCCCACGGCCACATCTAAAAACTAAAATAGCACTCTTCTGTAAAAAATGCTAATGCAAATGTTTTCAGGAAAGCGAAGCTTGCTTGTGCATATATGTGTCAAAGTGCCGAGTTTGCGCCCCACGCATTCTCAGTTAACAATTAAACTATATTTTTAGATCTGCTTCTCTTTAGAGTTTCTTCTGCAGTATATCACAGTGCTGGTGATTTCCTTTTCTGTAATAGCCCACTTCTGATGCTTTAAGATGATCTTTATACCGTACAGTATATTACCACTCCCGTTCTATTAGGTTATCGTTTCCATAGTAACAGCTGCTACACTGTGATTTGTGCAGCACTAACTGCATGGGATCTAAGCAAAATAATAAACACATGCAAATTGTGTCGGTGTGTAAGAAAGAAAAAGGTCTAAGCATCGATATCGTATCTTATAAAGAGCAGTTTCTATCATTTTTATGTTAAGATTAAGGAAGAGTGCTTTTGCATTTCCTCAGTACCAAATTGCAATATTTCTCTCTTTAACTTCAAGTGGAAATCAGGGGCCACGTTTCGCAGGCGTCCCCTAGCAATGTCCGTCACCATAAATAGGTAACTAAATTGAAATCGTAAGTAAATTTCTGTTGTATAAGAGGAATTATTTGTTTTTTGTTCTTTAGTTAGCTTGAACTACAGATTTTTCTACTTTGAATCAAATCTCCATTATCAGATAGATAGAAGACAGAAGCATTTGTTTCGTCACATATTTGAAAGTTGGGGTCAGAGCGCAGGGTCAGCCATGATACAGCATCCTGGAGCAAAGAGGGTTAAAGCTCTGGGTTATTGATCAGAAGACTAGGGTTCAAGCCCCCAGCATTGCCAAGATGCCACTGTTGGGCCCTTGAGCAAAGCCTTTAACCCTCTTTGCTCCAGGGTGCTATTGCATGGCCGACCCTGCGCTCTGACCTCAACCTCCAAATGTGGGATACGTGAAGAAAGAATCTCACTGTGCTGTAATGTGTATGTGATGAAATAAAGGCTTCTATTCTTCTATTCTATGAGCTGCACTGTAATGTTCACCATGTAGGTCATTATTCTATCCTTTTAATTTCCTGCAGTGTCCCGAGACCTAATTAGATGCTCACGGTTGTTTTTTTTCTCTCCTTCTAATAGTTACACATCAGACACCACTGAGCTATTAATCAATCAAGCCATACTTACACTAACATGTTATTTGCAATGTGAAGTTCAGTGAGTTCACTATCAGTGGAAATAAACAGTCTGTGTCACAGCCACTGTGTCTTGTACATGTAGATATATTGAATGCAGAAACAGAGTGCTTTATTCTGAATATATTGAAAAACCCTTTCTGAGATATTTTGAGTGTGGTTTCTAAAGGAAATGTGAATAATCAGTCTGTGTCATAGCTACTCTGTCTAGCCTGAAGAGGCTCTTAATAGAGAGAAAAGAGAGCGAGCTAGATGCGGCAAGAGGGTTTGTGTAAAGGCCAGATCCAAACAGGTCAGAAGAAGATCGAGGACAGTCTGGACCTATCCTCATACTCATGAACACACAGCAGGGGTGTGTGTGTGTGTGTGTGTGTGTGTGTGTGTGTGTGTGAAGAGGAGAGATGCTTCATTGCAGACTGATCACATGCTGCATTGGTTTGTACGCGATGACACGGCAGCAACAAATCAATCACAATTGCTTAGCCTTGCTGAGAACTAGGAAGAAACAGAACTTTACAAAATGATAGCTGTACATGACATCCTATGAAACCTGGCGTTGTTTATTTCTTCTGATTGCAGGGGGGGGGGGGATTATGCATTTATAATCAAATCAAAAATGTATACTTTTGATGTTAGTATTAAGATATCACTTGATGCTTGAGAGAAAGATTTTAGAATTTTAAAATGAAATTTTTTTTATACCCTTATTCCTTAATCAATGAAATGCACTGCACTGTTGTAAGGACAAGAATCCAGTATGAAATCTAATGGAAATTCAAGAAATAATCAACATATTTTTTTGAAAGTTCCTCTGTAATGTCTGTGCCCTGTGTCTAATTAGTGATAGTAATTAACATTTAAAACGTAATAAGTGAAAGTGACGTGACATACGGCTAAGTACGGTGACCCATACTCAGAATTCGTTCTCTGCATTTAACCCATCCAAAGTGCACACACAGCAGTGAACACACACACACCATGAACACACACCCGGAGCAGTGGGCAGCCATTTATGCTGCGGCGCCCGGGGAGCAGCTGGGGAATTCGGTGCCTTGCTCAAGGGCACCTCAGTCGTGGCCGGCCCGAGACTCGAACCCACAACCTTAGGATTACGAGTCAGACTCTCTAACCATTAGGCCACGACTTGCCCCAATGCAGAATAATAAATAATAAATGCAGAAAGCTAATCTAGAAATAATACACAAATCATCATCTCCTTCTACTTTCAGCTTTTCCCGTTAGGGGTCGCCACAGCGAATTCATCAGTTTCCACCTCACTGTCCTCGCCATCCTCTATTCCCGCACCAATTAACTTCATGTCCTCATTTAACACATCCATATATCTCGTCTCTGGCCTTCCTCTTGACCTCTTACCTGGCTGCTCTGTCTCCAACATCCTTCTACTAATATAACCATCTCCCTCCTCTGTACATGTCTAAACCATCTCAAACTATCCTCTCTGTCCTTGTCCCCAAAACAGACAACCTGAGCTGACCCTCTGATGCGCTCATTTCTAATCCTGTCCATCCTCGTCACTCCTAAAGAGAACCTCAACATCCTCATGCCTGTTACCTCCATCTCTGCCTCATGTCTTTTCCTCACTGCTACAGTCTCTAACCCTTACAGCAGAGCAGCTCTCACTACTGTCTTGTACACCTTTCTAGAAATATAGAAATAAATAGAATAAATGGGGGGATTTTGAGAGCTTTCTAGTGGACATGTGCAAAAGTATCAGGGTTAAATATCTCTGTTATAGACTTTTGCTTTATTCTCTGTCTGGCTTTTGCTTTATTCAGTCAATCACAATTTCCATTTGATACGTTTCCAATAAAAAATGAATAAAAGTGTTAAGTGGAAAAGTGTGTGTTTCAGTTCGGACAGTAACAAATGATGTAATAAACCACTTTTCAGACATTTTACCTACAAAACTTTGTCAGTATCTAGCTCAAGATTTTCAGAAGTGTGCTACCTTCTCCAACATGTTGTGAAAATTTTACCCGCCATTTTTTTTGAGCTTTTGAGAGAAAAAAAAAAGTACACCAACTATGTACTATGTATTGAAGGTATCTTTGTTTCACAACATTTCTTTCGCTGTGCCTGAGACTTTTTCCACAGTTTTGTTTAACAGTCATTCCTATGAAATTGACACACGTCTTTGGAACACGTCTCACTGCTGATGTTTTAGTTTAAGATGAGACTTGTTATAAATGTAATCATGATCAAAACAGTTGTTCCCCCATATAATGTTATTCAGTTAACAGATTAACAGTTAATCAAGAAGTACAGTAGTTCTGTGCATGTAGGGTTGTTAAATGTATGCATTTAGATCCATGGCTGTAGCTCTAGAGGTTTAGTTTGTGTGTGAGTGCTGTGTGCAGAGGCGATCGATAGTGCAGCTCAGTCAGCATGCATGTGAAAATGGAGTAATCGAAGTGCTCATAAAGTGCTTCAAGTGGCTGAAACAGAGTTCAGGTCTTTTCAGATTTAGACCTCTCCCTGATTATTTTCAGAAAGAACAGCTTTTCAGGTTCCACATGATTTCAGGACCATTTTCAGCCATTTTTTTTTTTTTTTTTTTTTTTTGGAAGGTTTTGTGCGATTTAGAGAAATGATTGGGAGTGTGTATAGTTCAGTGGCAATGGGGAGCTCTTCATAAGCCTGATGTTAGTCATAATAACTCTGCTGGACAGTGCTCCTTACATGCCCATTCAACTCCCATTAGAGCAACAGACTTTAATGACTGTCTAAAAAACTTATCTTTAAAAGTAGAGAACAGTCTGCACTCAAGCTGTCAAAGCTTTAATAAGGTTTAAGGTTTAATTTAGTCTGAAATTAGTTTGGGCTTTATCTGACCCAGTCTTTTATCCCATGTGGACACCTGTAAAATCTACAGCACTTTTCCATCTTCTCGTGTGTGTGTGTGTGTGTGTGTGTGTGTGTGTGTGTGTGTGTGTGTGTGTGTGTGTGTGTGTGTGTGTGTGTGTGTGAGTGAGAGAGAGAGAGAGAGAGAGAGAGAGAGACAGACAGACAGACAGACAGACAGACAGACAGTAAGTGTGATCTGATGAAGGTCTAAGTGCATCTAACACTAATACCCTCTATTTCTTCCTATCTCCTTGTCATGACAGAAGGAGAGAGAGAAGAAGAAAGAAGAGAAGAAGAAAGAAAAGGAAACAGATAAAGGGAATAAGCCCACAGTCTTTGACAAGGTAATTCATCACTCATTTGCTTTGACTTTAAGGCTCTGTCATATGCCGTTGTCGCTTAAAATACAGCAAAAAGCACACAGGAGGCGTGTTGAAGTAAAATGGGTCGGATGATGAAGAGGATGCTTTTTGCCTGAGTGTCTGAATGGACTGGGGGATAAAAAGCACAGGCTTGCAATCTTACTGGCCGAGGCTCTATTGTTGGATTGCACATTTGCAGCACTTGCTCACGGCTGTGTAACTGTATAAATGTATAAAAGCTAACGTGTCCGCTCTGGCATGAAATATTTAGAAAGATCATTAGCTACATCGGTGAGCAAATAATATATTCATTAGTTTCTTCCATGGGCATGAGGAGGCTCTAGTGTTTTGCCCGAACTCAGTAAGTGCAATAAATAAGCAGTGTTACAATTGTACTGGTCATCATTGTAGCTGGGATTCGGCTACAGGTAATTACAGCCATGCTGAGGTTCAGTACAACAGCAGGGATGTGTGGGTCATATTGCTTGTATACAACCATTCTGTAAATAAGAAAACAATATCGAAGAACTGACACAATATGAGCAAAAAATAATCTTTTTTTTTCCCCATTTATTTATTTTTTTCACCACCAAATGAAACCACTTCCCAATGAAGCCAGAGCTGAATGAGTGGTGAGTGTTGCCATGCAACCACAGACTGACTGACAGCTCGTGTTAGGTGTAGTAACAGATTCGGTGTATAGAACGATTGCTTTAATTGCGATTTTATGCAGTAAACACAGACAAACAGAGTTATATGTACCAGTGCTGTTCAGCTAAATATCAGCACTTTTGGAAGGTCCAGATAAACGTTCAGAACGGATGCAGGTTATGATTCGACTGTTTGTAGTCTTTACACTCTTTTTAGTTTTCTCATGTAGCACCTCGTGTTTAACTTGGTGAACTGTCCGATTTAGAGAAAGCAATATATACAGATCAGAGACTGGGTTCATAAAGAGCAGGGAAAATTCGAGACTAGTTAATGACCAGAACATTTGACAAAGTGCATTATGGGTGCATCACATAGACCTTGTTGTGTGTTAGTAAATCAGGAATGTTCTGGATATCCTTCACCAAAGCTCATCGTGTGTTCTGTCCTTGTCTTCGTGTGTTTAACCTTGAGGCGAGTCTGCTAGAATGATTGTTTTTGCTCGGTGTGGCTATTGTGCCCACATACCTGAATCTTTCTGATCCCTATAGTAACATCTCATTCCCAAGGATTTGTATGCAGGACAGGCTACAAATTCCAAGGCTGACAAAAAGAAAAATAGAAACTTCAGTAAATTCACCGATATAACAACACTTTCTGCAGGAAGATTATATATTTATTTACCATTTATGGAGTCTTTGGAGGAGGCGCTTTGGGACTGAACATTTTTTGGATCTTCAGGATAGAGGAGTTTGTGATTTAGATTTTTTTTCCCATTGAATTAACAAGCTGCATTTATTTTCTTATTTACTTCAGAGGAAGGAAACTAAGAGGCTCGGTAGGTTCCAAGTTTTTATAGCTTCTATAACAAAAGTGAATTAAAACAAGAACTAATTTGTCTCATGGACATTGCTCAAGATTAAATGTTATATTAAATGCTTCAAAAGCACAACATTTATTTAGTAATAAATGAAAGGTTACCTTCATTATCTCCAGTCATCGCTTCTGTGATATAAAAGAAAAGAAATAAATGAATAAAATGTGTCATTCTGCCCCATAGTGGATTATTTTTCTGTAGCAGTATGTCTCAAGGGGTTCTATCCTGAACAATGTGATAAAATGCATAAAAGTGAGAAAACCGTGTGTTTGTCTTTCGTACTCTGTCAGTTTATTGCTTCTCAGCAAGAAGCCATACCAATTTCTGAAGATGTACTGACGCTATATGAGTTGCCTGTAACTTCCAGTATGATATGATGCAAGTGCTGCACGAAAACAGTTCAAAGCTACTTAGCATGAGACACACAAGAAGTTTACTTTTGGAGGGGAAAAGTGTTGTTCTGAACCTGTATCTAACAATCAGCCTCAAAATAGCAAATAGCCTCAGCACCGTTGATTTGTGTTGTTATTTAAGTGCGGTCTGTCACAGCATTAGTAAAAGCCTGTCAGGGTTGCCTGCAGGCTCTCTGTCGCCTCTCTGAGACACATGCAGTGAGAAACAAAGAGAGGTGAGGATTTTATTGTGGTTGTCTGGGTGCAGTGAGGTGCTGAGTGACAGGAGGTAAGGGTCCAGTCACAACACAGCCAAAGCATTCACTGTTTGTGTGTGTGTGTTTGCTCTTTTGTGTGCGTGCGTGCTTGCATGTCTGTGTGTAAGAGAGGTTGGAATTTTATCATTTAGATAGAACTCTATAATTCTATCATTTACAGATCCCTCTCTATCACAGTCTGTTGCTTGTAGATGCTGTAGTATGTAGCCTTCAGGATGATGCTGTGGACCACAGCTGGATTCGGATTAATATGATGTGCACAGAGACGGAGAACACCAAGAACAGATGGGACATTTTCCATCTTTGGGTTTTGTCTAGCTAGTTAGAGTTCACAGCTTTATCATGTTTGACCATTCAGCACTGTGAAGCAGTTGTGTAGGAAATAGTTTTGTGTGTAGTTTTGCATGCGCCTTGAGTTGTTGCGCTGTAGCTTGTGTTTTTATCTCTTTATTGTCCGATTGTTGTCTTGGTGAACCCTGTGTTTTGTTTAGAGGTACAATATGTGCTGCAAATCAACAACATTGTCTGTAGAGCTGTTGGATTCGAAGTCTGATCTTGATTTATACTTGGATTTGGCTCAGTCTTAGGTATCGGTTTCACTCGATTCTCCACTGAGAGTTTGGAAAAGGTAAATGTTTGTGCCGTCTTTTCCTTTCACATACTCTTTCTTTTACAAGATCAGTTGACTCAGTGTACAAATAATGCCAACTGGTTGAAGTATAAGGTTTAAACAGATTTGATGGTTTTCTCAAGCACAAGTGTTTCCCAAACTGTTTCAAGAAACAAATTCTTATACAGACTTTAGGAATTTTCTAATTTAAAACAAAGACCCGATGACACACACACTACTCATCCCAAGTACTGAACTGAATGTACTGATTTTTATTAAATAAAATTAACCGAGTAATATAATAAAGTATCACATGTCTCTTTGTTGAACGAATTCTGCATTGAGGCACAATGCAGCAGACTTTACTGTTCCAGAGGCTTAGGAATTGTGCCCTTTTGTTGTTGTTGGCTAAAATCTAAAATGTCAGCAGTACCCACATTTCCAATGAAACAAATGCATTAAGCTCTGTGTGTGTGTGTGTGTGTGTGTGTGTGTGTGTGTACTGTATGTATGTATGTGTGTGTGTGTGCACGCGTGTAAGTTTTAAAAAGCAACAATTGGTCTAACCCGCATGCTGCAGAAAGCAAAAACTCTATTTTTCACCCGTTTTGGCACCACGAAGGGAAATCAAATTGTGAGGAGTCTGGAGATTTACACCTCTATCTACCAGTGTACCACTAGTATTTAAAAAAAATGGAGGGGATTGGAGCATCCGGCACTGTTGTGTATTTTATATCAAAGGCACTTAATACTGCCGTGAAATTACATTATGATGCAACTCAGCGTTAAAGTGCTTCTGTTATTATGGATGTTTCTGTTTGCTGCATTTGATGGATTCTTTCTGCCTCAACTTTCATTTGCCTGTCAGTGGGATTTAATCTCCATAAATATTTCAGCAATGTGCAGTGCTGGAATCACGTAAGTGCAGAACCTTACAATGATTTTCTTTAGCCTTCACCGTCACCGACATGTGCGGATGTGTTTCCTCACATGAGCTTATAATCATTCCCTGCCCCCACTCACACTGTAGGCTGCACGAATACAGGTTGTGTTGTACTGACCCCGGGTCACTGTGAGATTTCATTAATATGCTGCTCTGGCTGTGCTTGTGTGCTGGAAGCTGTGCCGATCCAGTGACAACGGCGAACAGAGTTACATAAAGGAGAAAGGGAGAATGGAGGATGATAGTGAAAAAAATAGTGGGCTTTTGTAGGAAGCTAAAAGGCAACAGTAGAGAGAGATAAGAATCTCTCGCCTGTAGCATGTGTGTTAAACGGGCAACACGTTTTCTTGGAAATAGCTGCTTTTGCTTCTGGAGAAGAACAGGAAGACACAATGTGTGAAGGAGGTGTTTGATTAGCTTCAGATCCATCCTGCTCTAATGTGTAGGAGCCCATGCTGGTGTGGTTTGAGTATTGTTTTGGAGCCAATCCCACTTGGTCTAGAACACACTAAATGTAATTTGCCGTAGAGCTCCATTTATCTGATCTGTGCCTTCGATCAATCTTAGACTGCAACCTGTCACTCGGATTCCCACAATTCCTGTCATACATTCCAGTCGGGAGATGTGTTATCAGCCCAAATCACGTTCGTGTCAGCAAATTGCGTCAGAAAATATGATTGGAGTCCGATACCACTTCCACACTTCAGAATGAATCCAATACACCATATCAGACATGTGCATCCACTTCTCATTGGTCCTACACAGAATGCTTCAATCCCTGACACATTTTCATAGAAACAAAAAGAAGAGCTCGTGTCATATAATAGCTTGGTGATTTGATCTAAACCGATAGTTTCTGATTCCAGTCCATCCTCCAAGCGCATTTTATCCAGAACCTGAGGCGCTTGATAATCACCTGGAAGTTGGACGTGGGCCCCAGTTTTCGCATGTCACTTAAGCAAAATTAGATATGAGAGCGCACACCAGTTTTACTGACCAGATTTATTAACTTCAAACACTTTAATTCAGTTCTCCGCCTGTGCGTGCAAACTCAATTAGAATACCTGGATTGAGTTGTCTGAGATAATTGTGCTATCTTGTGTTAATTGGAATGGGCAGATACGGGGAGACACGAAAGCATGACTAGCAAAGCAATAATTGGCTAATCAGAGTGGCACAGAACCCTGGAGAAACACCTCAGGATTTTATTCTTTTTTTTCTTTTCTTTTTTTAAATAAGGGTAGTGAGGTATAAAATATACCCTTAATTAAAAATGCAAACAAGATTGTCTTCATTCAAGTATTAATTTATTATTCTTTAATGTGCATGTGATGGGTACAGTATAATGATTTGGGATATGTATGGACATAGTATCTTAAGAACCAGTTTCGAACACACAGTCTGGCACTGCCAACATTAAAGTTTGTCGTGACAAATCTGACCTATCGAGTTTATTCGATTGTGTATATTGTGACCATCTGTTTAAGCAATAAACCAAATGATTAACAAACAGCCAATAACAAATTGAGCACACATCATGCTTATCTAATGTTTATGTTGTGGTCAACAGAGAATGCAGTAAATCCATGTATAAAGAACAGAGTTTTGGGATAGAAACATCAAGGGAAATATTAGACCAGACAGTGTCCGTGACCAGGTGCATTATGGGTGCATCATTTGGACATGGACCTGTTGCTGTGCTTCAGTGAATCAGGAATGTTCTAGAGATTTTACAGCAGATTAGATACATCCGGGTTTTTTTTTTTTTTTTTTAATTTTATTTATGTATTTTATTTATTTTTTTTTTTTTGTAATCATTCAGTTAAAGGCAGTTCATTAGTCCAGAGATTAGCTCTAGGGCTATATAGAGGCTTATGACAGACAGGGGAGCATCAATTTGAGTGACAATAAATCAATTTACAAAGAAATAAACAAATTCAATGACACAAATAATTGCATAAAGACGTGCATGTTTCTTCTCCCTATGCCAGATTGTATGATGGGAAGCAAAAACTTACAAAACAAAAAATAGATGTGCTGAAGCTTGTGCATTAATTATAGACACTGATTAATAATTAAGGTGAAACAGTTGCTTATATTGACTTTGATGTCGGCTGTGATCACCAGTTACGGGTCCGTCCCCAGTCCCGGGTCTGTCGTGCACGTTCTCCGCTCTGCTCTTCCTGAAGTATAAGAGCTGTGCTGCTGAAGGATTGAGAGTGCAGTCATGGCAACATGTTTATCATCAGCCTCCTTCACTTTCTGCTCTTACTATCACTGCCTGAATGCCAAGGAGAAGACATCATCTTGGCATTCAGGTCGCGTGCGCGAGTCCTAGTGAGTGCACACACGTCAATTGTTTTCAATTCTCTGCCTTTTGTGGGTGAAGTGTGCAAATTTGGGGAAAACCCGGTTTAACCCACAGGTTCTGCATAATGCGTCCCCGAAGTCCGTTAGGAACACATGTGACTTTGGAAGGTGTGATTAGATACACAGCTGCGTGCTTGCGTTTGATGTGACACACTGGAACAGACTCTTAGCGTGGCAGCATGGCTGTGCGGCTTCTCTCCCTGGAAAACTGGCTAATGTGCAAGGAAAAGTGAAGATGGCTTTTGTTTTTTTTAAGCCTGTAATGGAGCAGTGGGACGATTACAGAGCTTTCTTCCTTTACCTAGATACGCACCGCACACACTCAAGCACTCACACGCGCCTGCAATCATGTTCGACAGCACCTTGTTCAGGCCTGGCTTTTACTGAAATTACTTTCTGTGAATGACGGCTAGCATAAAGGCCCTGTGCCTAAAGACCCTTCTATCCTCCCTTCATCCATCCAACTCCCTAAACACCCACCGCCACCCCCCCTTCCGACACTTTTTTGAGTCTCTTTTCTCTCTCACTCTCAATCTCACCCTCACTCTCTTTCTCTCTCTCTTTTGTTTCTTTTACTGATTCTAGTCTTGGGAATGCTATCATCAGTTAGCAGTATAATAGTCAAGACTTTAAGGTGTGGTGAGACTCGAGGAATGCAGCATTCATTTGATTACACTTTGATTTTAAATCAAATTCAATTTTTATTTATCGCATACAGAACACAACCATACACAGTGCGACATGTAGTGAATTGCTATTTTTTTGTTTAACTTTCTATTAATCTGAATTAGCCATACAATAGCAAGTGAAGAAATAAATATATAGGGATCTGTGGCAGATTAGTATGACTATTATTCCTGAAAATGGGTGGATTCCCTTGGTTTTTCCTCCAAAACATTGTGTTTTCTTTTCACATCGGTGTGTGTGTGTGTGTGTGTGTGTGTGTGTGTGTGTGTGTGTGTGTGTGTGTGTGTGTGTGTGTGTGTGTGTGTGTGTGTGTGTGTGTGTGTGTGTGTGTGTGTGTGAGAGAGAGAGAGAGAGAGACCAGAGTGACCGGTTCTCCTTGCAGTCTCTCATTAGCACACTGTGAGATGCTCATTATGTTTTTTTTAAGTATCTTTTTTTTCAGCATTCAAGGCTCCTTCCTTATTAATGAAGGCTGTTACAGTATAATTGTTAAAACTACAATTTCCATAAATACTTTTCTGTTTCTGTCTTTGAGCTTTTTTAAACACAATAGAGATTGCGTGGGTTCATGCTTGAGTGGCTTTCTTTTTAGTTCTCAAGCCGCTTAAAACGTCTCATTCATTTTGGCAGTGTTTTTTTTGTAAACATCTATTATTCAGCAAAACTACTACAAAGACTAACTTTTTATCTGGATGCCTTTATAAAGCAACAATAAAGCCAGTTCTGGTTTAATCCTTGAGATACAGTATAGTTACTGAACTTTCTGGGAATAATCATTGCATTCTGTCTCATATCTTCTTCTTTTTGGCTTTTTAAGTACATGTTTAAGTACGTGTTTAAAGTAAGCATCAAGGCACTGAGTAAATGTAAGCCATTTATGGTGACTGTTTTTTTTTAATCCAGGTTTACAATTAATATGTTTAACAAAGTAAATCTAAAGCAATATTACACATAAAATGTACTTAGGTAGGTGATAAGCATTAGGCATTACTATGCTTTGTAGTGTGTAACACACACACACACACCTACTTATCTACCTCAGAAACCACATATGGTACCAGCAGCATCCTGCAATATGCTTTTTGTTATGTTCTGAATCTTTTTAATCCAGCTAAGAATTTCTGACCCCTCCACACTTCTTTTCATCCTCACCAATCATTTCCTGTTTTTTCCTTTTGAAGAGGAAGCTTAGGTTTTGCTATATATTGTTGCTCGAGCTATGAATAAATTATCAAAGCAGCACATGTAATATTCACCACATTGGAAATGGTGTCATCCTCGTTTTTGTTTGTGTGTACTACTTTGTGTGTGTGTTGGGGGGGGGGGGGGGTAGCTGTTCTTAATGGTAGGTTTTCTGTGTGGTTGTGTTCGTGCGATAGTGTGCATGTGTAAGAGCGCTGCCCTTGCTTAGATCTCTCTGTTTCCCTGCTGTGCTGGTGACAGCAGGCTGGTATGGGACTTTGTTCAGAAGACAGTTTCTGGACATTTTTTTATTTTTTTTGCTCGTGCACACCAGGCACACGGTGGCAGGAATTTACGGTGGCGGGGTCCAGATGGTTTGTGTTGCTGCCGTCGGGTCTCTGGAGGTGCAGTCTGATGGGTGAGCGCTACAAAAATCCTGTCATATGCCTCTCTGTGGCGCTGCATGTAAGTTCTGTCATGTAAATCTACTGAGCGGTACATAACTCCAGTCACATGTATCTACACTGAGTAATGCAAACAATCAGTAGTGCAGATTAATGACACTGAAATTCAGAAAAACAAGTAATATTTAGAACCAGTTAATTGAATTCATTATCCTGAGAGTGGACATTGCCTGTGGCTGTGCTCTAATTAACCAAGAGGAAAATTGCCAACATGATGCATTGTTCCTTTTATCACTAGCTACTGAGACTGGTGCATTTGATATATTAGTGTCTTCCACATTAAACCACAATGGAGTGTGCAGTTTTAAATGAATAATCTCCACCAGTGTGGAGTGATGTGATGAGACCTGGTGTTCACTGGGCTACTGTTACCACCAAGAGCAGATTTCTTTTCCTATACTGTAGATACATGTCCCAAAGTGCTTAGTTTCTCCTAATTCACAGCAGGTTATCATTTATTCATGAACTTGTTACCAGTTATTGTTATATTCAATGTTTGTTGAATGTGTAGAGGGCAACTTACTTAAATCATATCAGCTATAAACAGTCACCAGATTTTTCCAGAAATCAAAAAGAGCAAAATTTGCTGATGGATGGATAGATGAATCTGTGGAAGAATGGATTCTGCAAATGGGTGGATGGACGGATGAATGGATACTGCAGATAGATTAATAAATACAATGGATGGATTGAAACTGAAGATAAATATATTGGATAAATAGATGCTACAAATAGATAAATACAATGCACAGATAAAATGGATGAATGGATACTCGTATAGAAAGATAAATATAACGGATGGATAGATCGATAGGGTGGATGATGCTGGGCATAGTTAGATAAATACTTTATTTATCCATAGCAGCATGTAGAATGTCTAAGAACACATAAGAGCATGCATTACCCTCAGGGATGTCGTTGTCTGTGGTATTAATGTGACTTTGTACAGTATACTTAGTGTACAGATGTTAGCAGTGGTTTCCTGATGTACTGACACTGGAGACTCCTTCCATAAACATGAAATAAATCTGCTTACAGAAAGCTTCACTATATAAGCTGTTATATGTCAGCCTTTACCCGTGAACTAGTTGTTCATTTAGAAACTAATTTAGAAGCAGCTCAATAGGATTCATGTTTATTCAGGGTGTGTTGCTGATCAGAATATCCCGCTACGATCAAGTCTACAGGCTCGCTTTATGCAGCAGGCTTCTGTTTTTAGCACAACCTGTAGAAGGCTTGGTTCAGGGTTTTGACCTGAATTATTTTACAATAAAATATGAGCTTTAAAGCTTTGTGGTGGAATAAAATAGCCCCAAAGTGCAGGTGTCGTGGTTTTCAATCGATGATGTCCTGAGGCCTGGTGCCTTCATGGTACATCAGTAGATTCTGTCACGAGCCAGTGTTACAGAAGTGTGCTACAGTGCCCACAGCCTTGACTTTAAAATGTACTGTATGTACTTTATAGCTCTGTGTATGCATCTCTCTCTCTCTCTCTCTCTCTCTCGCTCTCTCTCGCTTTCTCCCCTCACACTCACTCTCTCGCTCCCTCATACTCTCACTCTCTCTCTCTCTCTCTCTCTCTCTCTCTCTCTCTCGCTTTCTCCCCCTCACACTCACTCTCTCTCTCTCGCTTTCTCCCCCTCACACACACACACACACACACTCTCTCTCTCTCTCTCTCTCTCTCTCTCTCTCTCTCTCGCTTTCTCCCCCTCACACTCTCTCTCTCGCTCTCTCTCTCTCTCTCTCTCACTCTCTCTCTCTTGTGCTCTCTCTCTCTCTCTCTCTCTCTCTCTCTCTCTCTCTCTCTCTCTCTCTCTCTCTCTCTGGTGCTGCCAGGTGATGGTTTTCCTTTGAAGTCCTGATGAGGTGAAATGCATAATTAATGCTGATGAGATATTTCAGGATCAAGCCCTGGCAATAATCAGTCTCTAACACAGACACACTCCACTGGCCCATTTCTTTACCTCTATAATCAAACAAATTCCATTCAGTGTTGGGGAAAAGTCTTATATTTACCCTTTCAAGAGAACAGGTAAAAAAATTATTATATTATATAATATAATATATTATATATATATTTGATTAAATAAACATAACACATACATTAAAACTCCTTAGTTAAGAAATAATTGTTTCATTAAAAAATCTTTGTTATTCATCATTGTAGGAGGATAAACAAATGACCTACACAATTTAGCTAATGGATGGATACACTCACTGTCCACTTTAATAGGAACAAGGGTGAACCTGCTCTTTCATGCGGTTCCCCAGTCTAACAATCACACAATTCCAGATACAGGTCAAGGATGCACTAATGTTTTGAAGAAATACTCAAACCAGCCTTTGTGAACGCAGCAACCATGCCACAGAGATCTATTTTGTTCCTCATACTGGAGTTTAATGTGAACATTATCTGAATGGTTTTATTCATTATGCCGCTGCCTAATGATTAGCTGATTGGATAATAGCGTGAATGAGCTTGTGTAGAGCTATTTAAAACCCTGCGTTCTGATTTATAGTAGAGGTCCATATATACGCACAGCCCCGAAATGCCCTGTATAGAGAAGTGTCCAAGCTTGTCTACAGCTTCATTAGACATTACAGAAAGAGACTCGGCGCTGTTATTCTCTCCGGGGAGACCTCACTAAATATAAACTGCAGAGGTGCTGATGAATTTGAAAGTGGTGCTTTGAGGGAGGGGAAGAAAAAGCACACAATTAGAGTGTTTTATGTTTTGCAGAAATCTAGTGGGTTAAAACTATTCATATTTATCCTTTTTCATGAAGGTTGAATAATTGTAAAGTTCTCTGTCAGGTCAGTGCACAAGGACTCTTCTCCACTCTTCTTTTGGATAATGATATTGGCCCTTCTGCCCTGTTTTGCAAATTTATGACTACTTTGTCCTTCAGCCATAGGACGCTACAAAATAAAGAATTTGCTTACATGATAAGGATTACTCATACTTCTAATCATTCCCAACAGCGACTTTGGAGCCCTGAGTTTGAATCCCAGGTCCACCAAGTTGCCACTGCTGGGCCCCTGAGTGAGGCCCTTAACCCTCAATTGCTCGGTTGTATAAATTGAGATGAAATGCAATTTGTTCTGGATAAAGGTGTCTTCCATATGTCAGGAATGTAAACCTTGTTGATTTAAACCATGGTGTACTTGTCGACGACGGACACAGTGGCAACAGGATCACCAAATCTGGACAGATTGAAAAAGACCAAATGATGTCTTTTTCTTTTGTTCGCAAACCCCCGAATGTTCAACTGCCCTATTTGAAAGAGTCTGTTCCCCGTGTGGCTTTAGATTCCTGTACCCGGTTGTCACGAGTGGAATTCAATGTGGCCTTCTAGCTCAGCCATCTCAGGACTTGGTGTTCTGTGTGTTTTGAGGTGCTTTCTGTTCACTCTGGTTGGAAAGATTATTTACGTTACCGCATCCTACTTGTTGGCTTGAACCAAACTGGCCATTTTCCTTTGAACCCACTCTCATCAACAAGGTGTTTCCAGGAACAGATGTATTACCTTCTCCATATTTGTTTAGTTTTTACATAATTCTGAGTAAACTCTAAAGACTGTTGTATGTTGTATATAAACAGCAGGAGGTCAGCGGTTATAGGAATACTCAAAGCAGCCACTCTGGCCACGGTGAAAAATGTCAAGATCGTATTTTCTTTTAGCCACAAGCTAGGTAGCTTTCTCACATGAGGGATTAGTGATGACTGTAATTCTTTCTCAAACAGCAAAACATATAGTCAGGATGTAGATATAACAAAGAGACATATCTGTATGTTGGTTAATCTAAAGCTAATACTTGTAAATATACAGTATGATTTATACAGTTAATTCTGTGAAAGGTAAGCATAGACTTGTGTTTTTCTTATGCTGTGTGCAGCTATGCTGATTTAACTCACTCGGTAAACATGCAAGGAACTCAGATTTGAGAATATTACTCCAGGTTCACTTCTCAATTGCTGTGGCTTTTCACCAAGCGTGCACCAATTTGTGCAAAAATAGTAACGCCATCTACACAAATGGTGCAAACAATATAAATATTTCTGACATATATGGATATTATTTAAAAGATCAGTCGTATGCACTATTTGCTATAAATGGTGCTGTTTCTTTTTTCACATCCCTATTTAACAAAAAGCATTGTATCGAATAAAAAAGTTATAATAATAATGTTAAAAATTATAATTGCATAATTGTTTAATAGCATTTTGTACGAAAAATAAACTGTCATAAATAAAGAAAATCGTACATGAAGGTGAAAAAAATTGTTTTGTGTTGCCATTTTGGTGACGATATGAACCAGATCTAAAGCTTAGGATGTGGGCACAGGTAAGCAAGCAAAAATTAGAAGGTCATGAAGAGAAAAAGTGATGTATGTATTAAATGACTTTATGGGAGTAGGGGACTGGGAGAAAATGGTCACGCAGGTGGATGTGATAAGGTGGAGTAAAGAAAAAGATGAAAAACAAGGATGAGGCTGTGTGTGTGTACTGTGTGTGTATGTGTGTGTGTGGGGCATTGACTGATGTTAAAAGGTGATGCTGAAGCTTTCACTGTGTCGCTCATGCAGGGAATGCGATTTCAAGGTCCAGCGTCCACTCTTCCTCAAGGCCAGCAGCCTCTGTTGCACAGTGTCTCACACACACACACACACACACACACACACACACACACACACACACACACACATACACACATACACACACACACAGCCCAGATTAAAAAACACTTTCTTTCCACATCCATTCTGCCGGAGCCAAGAATCTGCAGAAGCCTGTAGATCCCGATACCACAGTCAGTGACTGCATCTGCTTCTTCTGTGACATTTGCTTGAAATGAGATTTGTATGGACTGCACATGATGTTTCAGGCCACTCCTGAGCTGGCGAGTCTCCTGCTCAGACGACTGGCTGGAAGCAGAACTCTTTCTCCTCTTCTGTTTTGCTTTCTATATTAATAAGCACGTCCCGTCCTCAGGTCCTTTATTCTCCGGTGCCGACCCAGAACATCACACCTGCTCCATTTTATACAGGGAACAGGAAACTGTGATGAAGATTTGTTTGTGCGTCGTCCTGCGCCGTGTAGAGTTGGATGACGATCAAGGCAAATGCGCGTGCACTAGTTGAGTACAATAATGTCATCTCAGGGAAAAACAATAATTGTCTCTGGAATCATCAATAAATTTGTTCATGATTCAGAAATTACTTCCTTAATTACAACCTAACGTATCGCTGTCATAATATAGGATCAGTATAATCTGTAGTTTCATTGTAAAATCTATTTTTAATTGTCCGATCATGCCGAGTAGCGTTATGAGATAATAGATCAGACCTTCCTATTGGCTTAATTGACTTATCGGCTCAGCGTGACTGCAGGGATGGCTGCGCTTAGGAGATTAAAAATCTATTGTATTTTTATTTATAGCTGTGATAAATGCCTTTTTTTCAACTTCATTACATTAGTAAACTTCATTATGTTAAAAACTTCATTCCATTTTTATATAGTCAAGATGTTTGTTTTTTACCGCACTCGCCCCTGCAGGCTTATACATCTCTCCGTGTTTGTCTAAGTTCACGCTAGGTGTGTGATGTGACGATATATTAACTTTGTTGTAAGATGTCCTGAATACACACTCAGATTAACTTCCTAATGACACACAGTCTGTATGTTTTTCAGTACACATAACTGCGTTTTGTTTTCAGTACCTGAACATATGGATTTCTTTTGTTAGTCCATCAATAGTCATTTTTTATTCATGTTTCTTTCAGACACCAGATTTGGTTTCTTTCATGTACAAATAGCTGCCTTGTGAGTTTTCCCTTGGTCCATAAACCTAAACCATAAATGTGCATTATACTCTCGTTATTAATGAAAATATTGTTTATGTGGTTTGTAATGTTCTGGTCAGGTAAATGCTCTCACTGACGTGGTACAAAAAATTGGTAGCTAAGTGAACGTCATAGCGAATACTTATCTAGTCGAATTAATGAACGTTTGCACTCTAAGAGAAATGAATGTTTTTGATTATTCCAAGGTTTCTTGGGTAGCACATCATGTCTGTGACCTCAACAATAAGTCTGTCATTTATTGTATGTTTTATAACAGCCTTGTGCTTGACTTTATTTTGCATGGTTACTTTATCATACCCGGAATGGTAAAGAGGATTTGCATCCGATTTAAAAGGAAGAAGAATTCAGAAGAATAGCTTGTGCTATTGTTAGTTATTTAAACCTAGCTGCATAACACATAGAAACATTTTGTTTGTTGTTGTTTTTTTAACTTCCTGGTCGTTAAATATTCAATGGACTCAAAGATGGGGTGTATGATGTTTGAAAGCTAATGTTGACATTTGAAATCACCGAAACAAACACGCCCCTAACCCAAATGGGTCCCACTCCTGTATTGATAGCTCCGCCACACACATACATATGTAAGCCAGGCAAATAATGGAAAGAAATGTGTCTGTCATAGCTGAAGGGAAGAACAATACGATTGCAGATAAACAAACAAACAAAACAAAACCAACGTTACTCACCTATCGACAAGCTTGCTCCCATAGCAGGCCTTCCTGCTCCTTCAGTTCTCTCCAGCGCTGGAAAGCTGATCCTATATTAACACGGGTTTTGCTTCTTGCCTTATCGCAAGCCTTTTTTTCGCTTAATGTTTTTATCCGCCATGTCAATGTTTCAGTCGCTTTCTGCTAATGTCAGACATGCACACTGAACACTTTCTCCTCCGCATATTGACAAAGCACGCCCCTTTCTGCTCATTGGCTACACGTTTGTTTTATTTGTCGGCCCGACTCAGCTTCCTGAAGCATTTCTCTAACATCGTACACCCTACCTTTAAAGCTAATAGTGCAGACGTAATCTGCATGTCACACCTCTCTCTCTCTCTCTCTCTCCCTCTCCTCTCACAGCAGACATCTTAGTTTTTTAACAGTTTGCAGTATAATGGACATATATGTTCCAATCACTGTACTGTTGTTCAGTGTGTTGCTGTCCATATTTAAAGTGTGTAGCTCTCCTTACAGTGGTGCTACAGTGAGTTATCCAACACCCTCAGCTTTCAAACGTATACCGATAGAGGTCTTTTGTAGGACAGTAACATGTAGAACCGCTAAATAATACACACATGCGCTCTTGTAAACGTGTGTGTGTGTGTGTGTGTGTGTGTGTGTGTGTGTGTAAAGAGAGTGTTTCCCTAAGGCTGAGTTGTCAGACTAAATGTGAAGTAGAGCATCTGATAGTCCAGTGAACGTGTGGCTCACTGTCCGCATGCAGCCTCTGTACTTTAGCATTACGGTAAGAGACAAGACTACAGCAGACAAGATACTGTACAGACAGGATGACAAATTGACAAATTAAAGGAAAAAGCTGAATAACCATTCACATGTTTCAGGTCAGGTGTACAGTGTGCTACAGTTACCAGTCCTCCCAATCTAAACACTGCTCAGGTTCCACACGCCAAACGATAAGCTAGTCGACATCAGCGCCGGAAATGATTGACATGGCGTAATTGTTTTGAGCTAATATTTAACGACACCCCTGAAAGCCCTCTGAATATCTTGCAACTAATTTGAAAAGTAATGATGAGGAGAAACTCTGATTCCTTTGCTGTCTTGCATCTGTCAGTGGAGACAGTTTAGTTGGAACCGTTTAGTTGGAACCGTTTCATCATTTCTACGAGTTACTCTAGACACATGATTAGTAAAAAGAAAATCAACAGTATGATTTCGATTTGGTCCTTTTACAAAGTTCAAGGCCACGTGTCATATTATATAGAAGATTCACTGCAAATCGATACAAAGTTATTCTAAATTTGTCCTCCGATTACACTTTTCTACCTGATTGAAGAGGAAGATCGCAGGATGTCCTCATCCCCGGTGCACGATGGCTCACTGTATGGTTTGAATATAAAAATAATGCAATATATATATAAATAACCTCTAGCTGTCAGTCAGCAGATCTCAGCTTCACTAAACACCTTCAAAGGACTTTTAAAATGACAGCTCTCTCCACCGCCGTCTTCGAAACACGATAAGAGGGAATAACAGAGACGTGTACAATCTGTGACGAGGTGCATTGAAGCTGCTCTGGTGTCTCGTAGTGGCTCGACGTTATCTTATTAAATCACTTTATGCTGTTTTTGCTTTATATTTGTCACACAGTCTACATAGCTTGTATATTGTAGTCCTGGTTGTGCGACGTGGAACGCGTGTGGCTCGGCTCAACTATATGATTGATCTCTGCTTGTGGAACAAATTGGTGTTACAACCTTTCCTTCTTTTCACACCTCCTACACACAAACAGCAAAACCTGACCATCACGCTCCTGTTCGTCACCTGTGTTTGTGTGTGTGTGTGAACGTGTTGTAACCTAATCCACATGAACATTGTGCTCCGACAAACAACAATCTTCATCTTCACTAGACCCCCTGTTAACTACCTCCTACACACTCGCCTCTCCCCACACAACGAGGTTTTGCTTCGCTTCACGCATAGGCACACACGCGGTTGATCGATAGTGTTTCCACTGGGAGCCTGATCGATACTCTCTGGATTTAGAGCAGCAGGAAAGGAGAGATTTACTTGAAGCTATTTCCCCGAGCAGCTTTAAGACAGCACACGTCTCATCGTTTTGAGTGTGTGTTCTCTTTTCTGCTTAAAGTAACGTTTTAACCACAGGGTGCTTGTGAGGACGGTGTTGATATTTTTCTAAGAACTTAACCTATTTACGCTTTAAATATATCTTCTAAGCATCCACTTATGCACTGATTGTCCACTTAAACTGTGGGACACGAGCACAAAATATATCCTTTGTACTGTTTGTCCTCGCCTTTTTTTTTTTTTTTTCTTTCCCTCAGCACCAAATCCACCTTATGCACCTCCTTATACACCTTATCGGGTGAGGAGTGAAGCTTGTGCATTTCGATTACAACAGCGCAAGCTTACGAATTTTAATGATCTCAACCTTCAGCCTTCTGATAAATGAATGAGAGCTGAAGTTCTTCCAGTTAAGTGAAGATAAGGGTTTATGCTCAGTCGTAATTAAAAGTTTATCAGATGTCAGGTCCAGCTGTGATGTTGTTGGCCTTTGTGTGCACAGGATGTGTCAGAAAAAAACAGATGCTATCTTCTGTGGTCAGTGATATCTGAGAGGCCACCCAGTTAAAACGCATACAATTGGACTTTAATGTGGCTATGTAGTGATGTTTGGTTTTGAATATTAATAAGGGATGAATTATTTTCTTAGCTGCTTTGAGCAAATTGTGTTGTGAACAATGGCGTTGTCCGCGTCAGCTTGTTTCCTGCCAGTGAGGTGTAGAGTTTGTGTGCAAATTGAGCAAAAAGACACAAAAACCCACCCAGTAAAGAGTTAAAAGAATGATGTCTCCAACTCAAACCTACTTATCATCCGCCTGCCTTATTCCTACTCTCCCATTATACCATTCTTCAAGGAAAGCAATCTTTTTAAACAGTATCACAGTTTCCAAATTTATTTTGCATTGATCTTCGCAGTGCACATGCATTTCTTTCACATTTTACTTTAAGCACTTTTTGTTGGAGGCCATTTCCAAGACTGGAGATGATGGAAATCTGCTCTTTGGCTTCCCTGCGGGCCAAATGGGAGCACACAGTCTTCGTTTTTCTGCACCTTCTGGATATTATAGACTATTGAACTGGCGCCTTGCCTGATAGCATCTTAAATTAAAACTTCTATTATGGGTCTTCTTTCTCTGTCTCTCTCTCTCTCTCTGTCTCTCTCTCTCTATATATATATATATATATATATATATATATATATATATATATATATATATATATATATATATATATATATATATATATTGTAATGAAACAATATTTTTTTACTCTTAAGATACAATCTTTTCGAGTCTCCCTCTGGAGACACCCCTCTTGCTTGCACAATAAGGATTTGTCTAGCTGTAATCGTGTTGCCCTACTGAGTCACAATAGCAGGCCATGGGTAACTGAACATTGCATCTGACCTTTGCAAAAAGCAAATTAGATATGAGCCGAGGAGCTCGTATAGCTGCAAGGTTAAGAGCTGTGTCTAGCTCAAGTGCCACCTGCATGCTCATAGTGGAAGAAGGGTTTATTCAAACTCGTGGTTTTCCCACATATCTGCTCGAGTGGGATCCAAAATCGATGACCGGGCATTATATTATGATGCGAAACGCCAGGATAGTGATGTCTGATTAGTTTCTTGCTGACATGCTCCTGTCTGTTTAGATTCCACACCACTAGCGTCAGATCGTGGGATTCAGGCTGGCTGCAGTCGACACCAGTGATGAAGTGCTAATGCAAAAGAACGGCCCAACGCATTAGGGATAGAGAGCTTAGTGGATAAAACTGCAGAGGAATGAAATAAAGACGAGGGAGGAAACGTGGTTGGGGAGGGAGACGGGATACGACGGCACTGGGGTGGGAGAACCGGACAGCTGCAGAGATGAGCCTCGCTTCTCATCCACTGAGCTCATGCCAGTATTTCTAAACCTTCCGTGGCTATGATGAGATCTGGCAGCGATGTGTATTGTGCGTACACACAATTGTGATTTCACTCCTCTTGTCCTCATACCGTGGTTATACATTCCAGAGATGAAGGTCACAATCAGCTTTCCCGCCCTGAATTTCCTTTCCTCATTCTCTTTCTTCTTCATGCTGTGGTTTTTCTTGACTGTCACAAAAATTTGATACAGCTGCAACGGAAAACATTGTGCTCTGGGTTTTCATAAAAAAAAAAGTTTTTCATAAAATCCAGTTGACTAGCTTTCAGGGTAGTAACAAAAGCTGCATCAGAACTGTTTTGCACAACACCAGCAAGTCCAGCTAGGTGCCAACGTGTATGAGTTGCACAATTTGCAAATAAACGCAGTTTCCTAAAAGACTGGATACATTTCGGTTTCACATAAAATGATGCAAATGGCTAAAGTAACATCCTGCATGCGTGCTAGTATGAAAATATACCTCTGTAGCAGGGTAAAGAGTGGACAAAACACTCCCTGTGTTGTAGTAAATGAATTCAAACTAAATTTGTGCACAGGAGATTCATTAATGTTCACAGAAGGGAGGAAAAATGTGAACTCTGAGTCTCGCTGCTTCAGGGTTGTTGGTGCCAGACGAGCTGGAAGGACTATTTCAGAAACTGCTGATCTCCTGGGATTTTCACTCACATAGCAATCTTTAGAGTTTGCACAGAGGGGTGCGAGAAGTATCTAGTGAGCAGGAATCCTGATGAGAGGGGTCAGAGGAGAAAAGCCAGACTGGTAGCCTTGAGCTGTTAGGAAAGTTACAGTAAGTCAGGAGGCAACTCTTTACAGCTACAGTGAGCAGAAAAGCATCTCAAAGCACATATAGGGTGAACGTTTAGGTGGATGGGCTCCAACAGCAGAGGACCACATAGGGTTTCACTCCTGTCAGCTCAGAACAGGAGTCTGCTGGTGTAATGGGCACATGTCTAGTGAGACTGCATCGAAAAACATCACCTAGTCTTTTTCCAATCTTCATCTGTCCAGTTTCCGTGTGTCAGTGCCCACTGTAGCTATCACAAATCTGTAATATGAAGCCAATTGAAGGTATCAGATTGCTGTGTGCTGAAGTTTGTTCCGAAAAAAAATTCAAAAGGTGCTTTGTTCAGTCCCTGCTGTATTACTGCAGTCTGGATCAAACGATGCGTTGTTTATCTATAAAAGTAGAAATCCAGCCATTTGAGTATGCTATTTCTTTAAAATGTATACATTTTCTATACATACATTTTATACACGCTGTTATCAGGTGTTCCAGGCACAATGCAGGGGACTGTGTATATATTCAGAGAGCACAGTTTCTACACTGTAGTGGTTGCAGTTTAGGGCTTATTAAAGGAGAAGCAGACTGACTGAAGGAAGCAGTGGTGTAAAGTACCTGAGATGACGAGGGCCTGCACATTTCTCGGTCAGGCTTATGTTTGGATTACTAAGAAGCTGGATGAGGGAATGGATTGAATAAGTACATTAAATAATAACGCTGCCCCATTTTCTCTTCATTCAGCATTTTCAGTGCTTAGAGAAGAGTACAGTTGCCAGAGATCATTAAAACCTGGCTACATTATCTGTACATTATCTGTAGCCTGGGAAGCAGCAGCAAAGAGTTTAATTGAGCATGTTTCTGTTACGATAATGTAATTAACAGTTTTTTCTATACATGTTCATTTTTCTTCAGAAAAAAGTTATAATTCTGGGTGTTAAATTTGATGTTGGATTTATTTAAATTGAAATTGATATGAATGGAAATGCTCTTTAAAATATTTAAAGAGTGATTGATTAATAAAGATAAATGGAATTGTTTAAGTATTGTGCATTATTTAACACATTTCTTTTATTGTGGAATCGGAATCAGAACCGGGAATCGTAAAGCAGAACTGGAATCGGAACCGTAAAATTTCTTTTGATACCCAACCCTAGTTAATACAGATAGTACATAAATAGACATGAAGTGCTTTGCATGTGAATGCCCAGCCACCCGATCCCCCAAACCCTTCACCATTCCCTTCTTCACATATGTAAAGTATTTGTCTAATAGAAATACACTGAATGGATTGAACTTTATGGACATAAAATGACTGAACCTTACAGACTTGAATGAACCTATTTGTGGCCACCTTTTGTGATGCCTCTGTTAACCTGTCTGATATTTGTTAATTTTTTTTTTCTTTCTCCGTTTTGTATTTCAGAAAAGATGCAAAAAAAAAAAAAAAAACACATTACATTTAATTAAGTAATATTGTATAGGTCCTCTTTGAGCTGCCAAAACATCTCGGACATCAGCAGCAGATCCATTAAGTCTTGTAGTTGTGAGGCGGGCCTCTGTGGATCAGACGCGTTTATTCAGCACATCTAACCATTTGTGAAATTTTGCCATGTGGCAGGGAGCATTAGTCTGCTCAAAGAGGTCACTTACACGTACTACTTTCTTAAACACTGCTGCATACCAACAGGGCAACACCATTTCCAAATGGCAAAGTATCATCCACATCAAGGCCTGGACCCAAAGTTTCTCAGCAGACCATGAACCCAGACAGTCACAATGATTTAGAAATTTCGACATTCTCATCTGCAGACCTGCCAAACTTTACGCATTTTGTGTAGCAGATACGCATTTGGACATCAAAGTACGCTGCTACGATTTGTTACTTCAAAATACGCATTGTAAAAAACCATCGATGCCTTTGAGTACAACTGTCTGTGCATTTGCGCACCAGGCAATGTGCCTATAGGTGTAACCGCATTGGGCAGCAACCTGGGAAAATAATAATCCGACCAATCATAGCGCCAGTTTAAAACTCTGCAACTCTACAAGCTGAGAGCCGTCAAAACGAATGTGGTTTTCATCTGTCTCTGTCCTCCTTCAATTCTTCTTTAAGTGACTGTTTTTTTACAAGTGAGGACTTAACGTTTCAAAAGTAAATGGCCAGAATTGTGAATTTCATCCAATTTAATAAGCCTGCCGAACCATAGGCGTCGTTAGACTCCTTTACTGGGGCATGTGCCCAAGTGTCCGGTGTTGTGCCTCAAGTTTAAGTTTTACGCACAGATCAAGTTTTACTTTATTTGCCAGTATTTATATAGGAAACGTAAGTCATGCCTGTAAACGCATTGCCGTCTTACTTTAACGGAAAAGTCAAACTGGCGCAAGCACGCAGAAATCAATATCCGCCAGCGTCTGTGTATCCCTTTTATAGCACGCAGTCATGCTATAACATGACGAAACTAATGTCATTTTTTAAATATCAATCGTATTCTGACTCGATTGTTACTGGCTCCTGTAGATCACATCTGATGGACATCAGATTTTTTTTGTGAAAAGCAGGGAAATAGAAGCAGAAAGTAGAATGATGAGGGAGGTATTATTATATGATCAGCCAGTCAAAACCATAGTGAAGTCTAGAGTCTTGCATTATTGCTGAGAAAATTAACACATGTATGTGTTGTCAGATATGAAGTTACTGTTTAGTTCATTAGATCTAATTTATGGCAATACATAGAGTTGTTAAAATAGTGTGCAGATATTATACACAAACGATCATGCACATAACGTTATACTCTTTATTTTAGTAGCAGCCAAGTATTGTTATTGTTAGTGTGGAAATATTACACGGAAATATCACACACATTGAGATTTTATTTATTTTGTTGTCTGATATATGTTCAAGGGACATAGCAGTTTTTTCTGTTATTTATACAGTATTTTTATACAGTATGCTATTTGTTGATTTTTGTTATTTATAATGTCCCATGTATTTAAGTAATGTTTGAGACATGTTTTTGTTTTTATGTTGCCTTTTCAATAAAAGAGTTCTTCATGGTCTACTTGTATGTTGAATAACTAGATATGGTGGTGAGTGAGAACTATGTGCTAAGTAAAAAGTTGTGATGAGTGAGCATGTGAACTTAACACTGACCAGCAAATGGGCCTGACCTCGCGCCATGTCGCTGCAGTAAGTTGCTACTCAAAAAATTTTGGCAGGTCTGCATCTGTATAGTTCATAAAACTCTAGGCTTTCCTTAACTTACTACTTCCTCTCGTACATGTGTCTCATCCATGAGTAAAATGAAAGCATTTTAATGCCTGGTTACTCCCCATAAAAGAAAAGAGTGAAAATTGCATTTAAAGACTTTGAGCGTTTAAAGATTCCGGTCTCACAGTGGTGCAGGTGCATGGAAGACAATTTGACAGCTGGTATCTGATTACAAACTAAACTGATTAGGCTTATTTCCATTTTGCCATGGTGCTTGGCTTTCCAACAACAAAACCTGACATTCCCTGACTGAAGAAATTAAACTTAGCCAGCAAGGATTTAGACATCTTTAGGCGGAATTTTTGTTTTCTTTTTACAGCTGAGTTTGTTAAACTGGCTGTTTACTCAGGGTGATATGTACTGTATAGGAAGAGAGCCTAAGCAAGATCCTAAAGTAAACAAAAACCTTTCACCTGGTTTCAGTGAAATATATTTATGGGGACAAAATGAGTTGGCTGTTTGCAAGAATTCATCCAACGGGTCTTCCAGATTTTTGAAAGACTGGCATCCAGTGACTGCTGAGCTGAACTGTTATCCGCTGTGTGTTTTGATATGAGGTGGTGATTGTTGATGAGAAATTCTGTGTTCCCAGACTGATAGTGTGTGAAGTGTAGTTCTCAGCAGGCCTGTAGTGTGAGGGGGGGTTTGATGATGATGATGAGTGATCAAAGAATCTCGTATTGGGTCTTGCATTTTCAGAAGTGTTTATATTGCATGACTGCTTTTAGCATTTAAGGGCATTTGTACACAGTGGGATAAAGCTAGTTGCAGTTCTATTACTGGTGTTTAATATCCCTCGTTCCTGTATTGCAGGAGCTATAACACTCCAGACCACTATCTAGCACACAATAGGACCGTGTTGGCTTTGTTTGTCAGATATGGGGACCTGAAATGGGTGTCGAGGGCCCAAGTGAGGTTGGCCTCATTCTGCTCTGATGTGATACTGAAGTGGCCCTTAGTGTAGTGTCTGAACACCAGATAGCTTTCTGTCTCTCCCCCCCCCCCCTCTCTCACTCACACACACACACACACACACACACACACACACACACACTCTCTCTCTCTCTCTCTCTCTCTCTCTCTGATCGTGTTTGCATAGCGAGGCCATGGCAGGTCTGAATGAATCTGACTCAAATGGAATTACTGTGCCATCAAAGGGAAGTGTTCATGAATTAGGAATGACCTTGATATGAGATGCCCATGAGACATAGCAGAGTTTAACTCGTTTCACACCCATTCACTCAACAGTCTTTGGGAAGAAAAAAAAAAAACGACATCAAGAGCTGAAGAGGTGGAATGAGATGGCTCATGAAGCATAAAGGAATGTGGATCGATAGTTTCTTGAATAGAGAAGAAAGTAGAGCTTAGACAACACTAGTAATTCATAGGGTCTCTCATGGTTGTGTGTCTTGTGAAAGTGTTTGTGTTTGTCTATCCAGGTGTTGTTAGTTTCCTTTATCTGAATTGCAATATTACGCTTCACATAAATGCCCTGTCTATAAGCATTAGTGTTTTTATCTGTGCACGCGAGTGTCTATCTTGTCACCACAAAATAGAAAAGAAGCCAAGCTCCTGGAATTATGCATAATTCAGGCAATGCTAACCACTTCAGTGCTACACGTTTCAATCATGCCACTGAATGAGGGTTATCCCCTGCTTATAAAGGCCAGTTGTACCTCACATTGCAGTCCTGGCTCGTCTCCTACATATGAAAATGAAAAGGTCACAAAAGGCTTAATGCGAAAATGTCTAACTCTGAGAAAGCTTTTCAGCACAGTAGCAAGATTAAAAGCGGCAGTTTCAGCATTTTGGTAATTAATGCTTTCAGAGTCTGATGAATTCTGTCTGTGTGCAATTTGTGGGTGGTGTCAGAATAAGCTTAGCGTAATTAATGAAAGGCTACGAGCGCAGCTAACTCTACCATGGGAAATGTAGACTCTATAACAAGTGTTTTTATTTCTTTAGTAAACTAGAATATGTTGGCTAATAATAGAATCTTGTTCTGATTTACTTTAAGTCCTCAGCTCCAGTAATATTTAAAAAATGCTATCTGTTTGTATTAAAGTGAACGATTAGAAGTTTAAGAATACATAACCTTTACTGTAATTAAGCTGTTTGGTAGCCAGTGGAACGTTGTTGGTTATTATTAGCTAATGGTTCCTTGTAATTTTTCTTTTTATTTGTGTTTTTAAATAAAATTTAACTCCACATTTCAGAAGCAGCAGCTATTCATCAGAGAACTCATTTCATTTGGCCTTTTTTTTCCATCACTCCGTCAAACCACATTTTCTTTGTGTAGCGGGAGTGTGACGAAGCTGACAAAGTAATATTTATTATTCTGTTTTATTGTGCATATAAAGCTTATGCCGCATGGTGATGTTTTGATTCAGATGTGACAATACAGGCTAAAAAATTGCACAAGATGGATGTGTTGGTGTGTGTGTGTGTGTGTGTGTGTGTGTGTGTGTGTTTGTCTTTTGTGTGTGTAATGATTTTAAGAGGCTTTGATCCATCCTCAGCTGCTGCACTCATCGATCAGCAATTCAACCTGGATTAGTGTTTTACCTCTCACCTAGAAACGACCCTCACAGCCAATCACAGAGAAGAGCCTTCTTTAGCCAACCACAAATCAGAGAGGTCTAAAAGTGCCTCAGACACTGAGCAACATTTATATGCTTGAGGTGTGTGTGTGTGTGTGTGTGTGTGTGTGTGTGTGTGTGTGTGTGTGTGTGTGTGTGTGTGTGTGTGTGTGCGCGCGCTCTGTGTAAAGTGGATATAAAAAGTCTACACATTCCTATAAAAATGGCAGGATCTGGTGATGCAATACAAAAAGTTCAACCTTTTCAGAACTTTTTTCACCTTTATTGTGAAATTACAACCCATAGCTATTTAATGATAAACAAGCAGAAATGTTGTAGGGGGAAAAAGAAAAACAAAACCCTTCCAATACCTAGCTTTCATAAGTGTGCACAGCTGTTTATAATTGGAAATGCGGTAGTGTTCAGAATCAACCAATCACATTCAAGCTCATGTTAAATGCTAATAAGTACACACCTGCCGTCAATTAAAGTCAGTGATTAACCCCAAATAAAGTACAGCTGTTCCTATAGGATTCTCCTGACATCATCATGGTACCATCCAACTGGGAAAGCCATAATCCTAAAAGAGAAAATACTGGTTGCTTCCCAATATGTGACAGCCATCTGCTGAATTCTTCTGAATGTCTGGGTTATGGCGTAGGGGCAAGACGGAGACCTTTTAACTAAACAAAATATAAAACCATAAGTTTGAACCTTGCAACAACAACAACGATAATGTCCAATCTCCCGACAAAGCTTGTTGAACTTTGGGCAGAGCTCATCACTACAAGATCACCCGCTCAGTGGTGAAGCGAAGTGGTGGCAGGATTATGGAAATGGGGAAAAATCAGTGTGAGGAATCGTGAATACTGTAGCAAAACCTTTAAGGTTTCTGCCAAAACACTTATTATGAAAAGGAATTTCACCATTTAGCAGGACAATAACTATAAGCACACCTCTGAATGAACAAAGGGATTGCTTCACAAAACTATCAAGTTTTTGGAAGTTCGGATCTAAGTCCATTTGAAAATCTGTGAGGAGGTGTACTGTTTCATTTACAGAATAAGAGACATCAGTTTGCCAAAATATGAGTACCCTTTATAGGGTATAAAGTCAAAAACAGGTATTTTGAAGTATTTTGACTTCAGTCTAACTGCTAATTCACCATTAACTGTTTTAGCGGTTTTCCCCATACAGTGCGTACCAAGCAGATGGAAGTGGTGGGTGGTTGTTGTTATGTATTATGTTCTGTAGGTTGGAATATAGGCACATGTTACATGCATGAATTCATGTTTAGGTAGTATGTGTTTGTATAGGTAGACTAAGAATATTGTATGCATGGTCTTCATAATTATTTATTATTATGTTGTGTGTGTATATACATACAGTATGTATATGCTCAATAAGCGCATAAGGAAGATAACTATTTTGCTGATTTTTGTATGTACATATTTTTTCAATTAAAAAAGAATGAAAGAAAGATAATCTGTGGGGTGACCTGCACAGGGCTGTGCACAGAAGATGCCCAGCTAATTCGAGGAATAATGGCAAAATATCGCTGAGTCTAGATGTGCCGAACTGATTTATTTTAACTTTAATTCTCAGGTTACGATTGACTTTACAATTAATATAGAAACAAGTTTCTGACATGAACGATCTTGGTTTCCTTTTTTCCATCACACAAAAGCTACTACTACTACAAGCCTGCCATTTTAACTGGGATGCGTAGACCTTTATATCCTCTGTGTACAGTTAATCTGGACAGGAATATGTTTCTTGCATACTGAACCAGGTGCTATTGATCATCCAGCATACAGTTGACCTTTTAAATTGGGGGAAAAAGCTATATTCATTAAAAACTCTTCAGCATACTTGAATGGTTTCTGAAATTTGTTCAATATCGTTTCTAACCTCTCCTTTTCTTCTCTATTACAGAAGAGAGAGGACATTCAGATAGACTCCAGAGCCAGCCCTAAGAAGAGTCCTGAGAATGCCATCGACCTGCTAGGCCTGGGTAAGATACAAGTAATCAATCCCCTCCTCCTCCTCCACCGTCTTCCTCCACCATGTCTGAGTGAAGCTGCTATGTTCATACACTACAGAGCCTCATAGCTCCCTGTGTTTGTTAGGGTACAGCTGCATAGAGCTGAATAGAGCTGAGGTTATGGCAGGGCTGACAGATGAGGTGAAAAAAAAACCCTGCATTTTATACAGAAAACAGAATATGAGTGCACATTTTAACCAGAAATGCCTACATGTACTGCCAGGTTGACTCTGTTTATGCAGCAATGTACTGCACTAGGCTGCTTTTTTTTACATTTGGATTCATAAATATTTGATTTCTGTATGATAAAACAGAAACGATTAAAAATTTCCTATATGCTTGGTGTGTCTTAACAGCGAGTATATCGAGAGAGAGAGACAGAAGGGGGGTTGGGGGCTTCGGGCTCTTATGATATCACAACGTTTACGGACTGATCAGTGTTACTTTGGAGTTGGTCTGTATTCTGAATTGATATGAGATGAGATGAGATAAACTTGTTACTGTTCCACTGGGTGAAATTTTTCTTGTGCATTTGGGTTATCATGGTATTGATCTCGGCACATCATCCACCAGCCCTAGGCTATGGATAATAGTCCTGTTTCTGCTTTCTGGCTCTTTGTGCTATTTAGAGGACACAGAAAGAAGCCAGCTGACCAGATCATCCCTGTACTGATCAGAATGGTGGCATGAGACCCCCTGGGCACCCAAAGCCAACAAATACTCCATTATGTTCTTGACAATGAAAACTGTAGAGCCCTAACACAAAATTGCACTAGTGTCTAAATTTTTCATCCTTCTCTTTCTATCAATCTGTATCTCTCTCTCTGTTTGTGTGTGTTTGTATGTGTGTGTGTGTGTGTGTGTGTGTGTGTGTGTGTGTGTGTGTGTGTGTGTGTGTGTGTGTGTGTGTGTGTGGCTTATATGGTGGTAAAGAGAGAAGAGGAAATGATAGAAATGAGGGGTTGGAGGAAGAAAACAAGATGGATTAGTTAGTGTGCGTCCATGCCACTGGGGGCACAGTGTGTGTTTGTTTGTGTATGGGAGAATTTATGGCATGCTCCAGGGCTGAGGGAGCTGATGATGAGCCATGTGCGATGATGGAATCGTGTTTTGCCTTTGTGTGTTTCCTCTCTCTCCTCAGCAGCATGAAGCAGCACAGCGTGTTATAAAAACAGAGAGAAAATTTACATCACCCGCCACCTTCCCACCTCGTGGCTCTCTTCCTCTTTTTCCAGTGCATGCTCTTTCTCTCCAATGTCTCAGAGCATACTTGATGTCCTCATAAGGAAAAAAATGTTTAAAAAAATAGTCATTAATAAGTTATCGTTCTCTAGGGCTGCTGTGTGTGTGAAGCACGGACATCATCAATGATTAGAATGAAAAGACAAAGTGTGTTTGAATATCCCACTAGAGTAAGCGGTTGGCAGCTGCATTTCTTGCCACTGGTGCAGACACTGCTTGAGTGTGATTTTTTTTTTTTAGGATGCTGTCAGTTAGCAGCAAGACGAGCAGGGACAGAAGGAAAGTCCTTTGTTTATACAATCAAAACATCAGAATTATTGGCCCTCTTGATGAACAACGAACAAAAATGAATAACAAGTAGAAATCATTCATCTTCATTAAATGCTTTATCTCAGTAAAAGTCTCTACAGATTAAATTCTTTATTTCCTAACTAAACCCAAATAAGTTTAAATGCTGCATGTATAAAACAAAAATAACTACAGGAGAGTGTTGGTCAGAATTTCTTTTGAGTAGGTAGGAGTGAGATTAAAAACAGTTCTGTGCACACCTCTACATGCAATAAGTCATATTTTGTGCCTAAACGTGTTTTTCTGTAATATTTTCTCATATAAAAAGTGTTATCATCTTCCACACATTTTGCATTTGGAGAAGCCTCAGCTAGCAGGAATAACAGCACAGAACCCCTGTGGTAGTGTCTAACTAGGTTGTAGATACATGTGCAAGCATCTTAGACCCCTGCACTCCTTAATATTGAATATCGTAGGCTTCTTCATATTGTTAGATTTGTTCATGTGGACTGCACTCATATATTCATAGACCAGTTCTTTTTTTTTTAATTTCTTCATAGAACATTTCTAATAAAACAAACATTTTCCCACACAAATGTTTATATCTTCAAAGTGATCTATCAAACTCATCTCTGTTTTCTGAGCTATTCCAAATGCCACTAAAATTCTGTGTAAGGTTTTCCCAACCGAGCTTAACATATCTCACACAACAAACCAATCGTTTCCTGAATAATTTTATACCAGACTTGCGCTGATAAAATAATTTGTTTGTTTATGCTGATCGAAAATGTCTGATGAATCGATATCCAGAATTCGAAGGCCAGCATACTGGTAAAGGAGTTGACTGAATGCCAAGACAATACAGAGTTTACTGCTTTAATGACACTCATATACTGCATTTGTAAGAGTATAACTAATCCAGTTTCAAGTATGTAGGGGGTTTTTTTTGTCTGGGACGTGGCAGAATGCATACTGTGTGCTTGATGCCCTTAGGCAAGATACAGACATGGCACCATGACTCTGACATTCACAGTGATCGTGAGACCTTAACCTAACTTGCACAGGGGAGTTAGAGGTCAGACAGCCTGAACCCACTGCCCTTTGAGACAGTCAGCCTGGACTTGTCATCTACTGTTTCTCTGGAACCTGTTCGATTTTTCTCTCTCTCTCATTGTTTCTCTCTCTCATTCTTCCTTTCAGATGCTCCTGCAGTAAACACAGCCAGCAGTGGGGCAGGATCTGGAAATGTACCACCAATAAGTGATGATTTGGACATTTTTGGACCAATGGTGTCCAATCCTCTGCCATCCAGCACCAACACAAACCAGGTACCTTGTGATTTTTCATAGTCCTACTTCTTTGAACCATACTATCCTATTTTCCTTTTATGTTTAATAAAGCTCAAGTCAGAAAACTGTAAAAGCTGATTTGTCAACAGCCAACAGCACTGCATTCTAACCCTCAACTTTTTCATACCTCAAGTTGTAATTCCTAATGTGCTTGTATAACACTTGGGTCAGACTGACCCTAAATTATATTCAAGAAGTTACCATTACTGAGGTCAAGAATAAACATGAATGTACATAAGAATCTGATATAGAAACTGCAAGTATTGTTGCACCAAGATATCTTTTAATTGTATCACCACAAAGACTTATAGTTGGTCTAATAGTTTACTTTTTTCTAGTCTTGCATTGATTGTCACTACATTTTAAATTCTACTGCAAGTAGTGGGATTGTTTTTTTGTTTTTTTATGGCAAGCAGCAAAATAGCAATGATACACACATTTCATTTTCTTCACATACACAATATATTTATTTTAAACTACAGTTCAAGAATATGCTGAACTGAATATGTTCCCTACAATAAAGAAAGAAATGATTATGCTTTTGAACTTAAATTTTGAACTTGAATTTAGATGCAGCCTTTTCGTTAATGTAATCTATTATTTTTCTATTGTTTTAAAACCACTTAGAAACAGACACAAAGAAAAGGTCAAATTGGGTTGTTTTAATTTCCCCACCAAACACAATAGTTACATTTACCTTTCTGGTCACAGCTGACAGGATTGATTTGTAAGGTCTTCCAGACATGAGAATGCGCATTTAAAAGAATTAGCATCGAGCTTGCCCTTCCAGAGAGATGGGAAAAGAGACTATTAGAAAAGACTGGTGTTGAGGTGCTGGTGAGGTTTTTCCTTTGTTCTCCTTTACCAGTGGATGCTTTCTTAATCATGCATTAATGTTGGCTCTTCTGGACCTGGGCCTAAATCTTTAGGTTCTCTTTATGCTTGACAACAAAGAATTACCACCAGCCAGAGCTGACTGAGCATCAGTTGCTGTCGATTCACATTTTCTGTGAAAAGTTGCACTTGAATAAACTACAAAGAATAAAGGCATGTGCCCTCTCTTCCTGCTCATTATGAAATAACTCTAAATACCAGGAGGTGGCAGTAGCCTGTACTTTGAAAATGGGGGAAAAAAAAAAAAACCTCGGTTAGCGAGTTGCGCCAAAAAGAAAATGGACCTCCAACAGCCATCTTATTAGGAAATGTTGTAAGCCTGCCATTATTCAATCAGTCAATCATCTGGCAGCAGCACTATGTATATAATTATGCAAATACTTACAAATAATTTTAATGTTTTCATCAAACATCATAATTGGAGGAAAATGTCTTCCAAGTGATTCTGACTATATCATGGTTGTTGGTATCAGAATTTCAGAGCATCCTCATCATGATTTTCACACACGACACGCTAATGTTCATAAAGAAGGGTGTGAAAAACACAAAACATTCAGCAAACTCAAATAACCATGGTTTATAACTGGAAAGCATCTCAGAACACACTAAACATCAGAGGTCGAGGACAAATGGACCACAATAGAAGACCACACATTTCTTTTCCTGGACACACTTACTCCGTCTTATAATACCTCCAGCATAGTAATGCACCATGTCACCAAGCAACAGTCTTCTCAAAGTGCTTCCATGAACATGACAATGAGATCAGTGTACTCCGCTTCCCAAGTCACCAGATCTGAATCCAACTGAACACCTTTGGCATGAGGTAGAGTGGCAGAGTGGCAGAGTGAATGGGCAGCTGACAAATCTGCAGCAAATTTTGTGATGATCTTGTCAACATTGAGGAGAAAAGCAAAGGAATGTTTCTAAAACCTTGTGTAATCCTTGCTACAATGAATCCAGTCTGTTCTGAGACCAGAGCGAGGCCTTCCTCAGTTCGTTATGTTGTTTCTTGATAAAGAAAAATATCTATTTTACTTATTCTACAATACTTATTATTGCATGCCAGATTTGTACATTAGCAATATCAGTACCTGCCATAGATTGCTATTTTTGTTATATTGACAGATTTGTTCATTTAGTATATGATTTGGAATGCACCCAAACAAGACACTCTTAGATACCATGTTCACACCAGTGAAGGAAATTCGCAAGCCATTTTGTTGAAAAAGAAAATTGCTATCTTCACCACAGGAAATTGTGTTTTGTTCTCTCTTGAGCATTTTTTGCTTAATTTTCTTCTCTTGCACTGATTTCCTGAGATTCTCACTCTTCACTTCACCGGCACTGATATTGGCCAGTTTGTGCCAAGGGTGTGCTGGGAACCCAGAATATTATGGATGAGACTTAGCCATCTATGCTTAATGATGTCTGTCAGACAGTAGTCTTGGTGTTGGTGTTGCAGGACCTATAGACAGCTCCACAAACTATATGTCCTTGTTCTGCAGTGTGCCTCTTAGGTTGCGGTCCTGGAATATAAAGGATGCTTTCTCTTTGTACACTTGCACCTGGCTTGGACACGAGGGATTCTAGCACGAAGAGCAATTTATTTTTGATCTGGGAGGACTGGTGCACTGCTGGGACCTCTTCTCCCCTTCCTTGTCCCTTCCTATGGGAGAGCAAGAGAAACAGAGAGAGCAGTCTTGTGGTCTACCAAGTCCTCAGGTCTGAAACTGACAGAGGAAACAGAAAGCAGGCCAACATCTCTAACAGAAATTTCACCCCCACCATCCAATGTTACAATAAGAAGTTTAGAAGCAGGCACAATAGCATCTTTGCTGCAAGTGCTTTTTCAATGCATGCGCATGCACACACACACACACACACACACACACACACACACACACACACACACACACACACACACACACACACATCCATTAGATGTGACCCAGTCTACTGCCTCTGAAAGCCATAAGAAAGAATTAGAATTATGTCTCAAATGTGATGTGTAACTGCAATGCTAAAGATAAAACTTTTGTCAATATCTGTTTAAACACTCTAGTATGCTAATGCATGTAAATGAACGCCGATGCAACAGTATACTCTCCTCTGATACATTCGGCTTTGTTCATTTCCTACATGCTGAGCTTTATTGAGTTCTAGGATCGTGGCAGATTTTTTCTTTCTCACCTTGTTTGTCATTTGTTCAAAATGCGTGTGTGAAGGACACGTCAGCTTCACACAAGCTGTTATAATGGATTTGTCATTATGGATAACATATAAGATGTCAGTTGCAGCATCAGGACTGTGTTTTTGTGAAAGGATTTGTGTTGTCCTCAGCTTGAGTGAGTTTGGATTGTGTGTAGAGGAGAGAAGCATAAGAGTAGGAATGAGAATGAGCCTCCTTTCCACCCCTCCACTGAGCCTTACTGTTACTGGGGACCAAGCAATTGCATGGCAAAACTGTTGAACATGTGGAACAACGCTGATTGGTTGGCTCAAGGTTTGTATCACAGCTCTCACTTCTGGCAGCTTCTCCATCCTCACACGAAGTGAGAGGTGGGGGAGGTACATTAATTTGCTTTTCCTCAAGCCTTCATGAGAGACCATCAGGGTCTCCGTTCCATCAGTGTGGCTGTAGACAACTGCATGTTAATCCAGTCTCTGGTTTGCTTCCTTTCACATCTGATTTGCCTCCTGCTCCCATTTCTCTCAGCTCTCCCGAGAGTTTCACATGCTTGCGTATGCAGCATTTTCCTTCCTTGTGCCTCACAATGTTGCTATCTGATTACACCGTTTTGTTTATTCGTTTTAACATTAAAGCATCACAGGTAACCGATTTTGCTTTGTCTCTGTTTTCTAAATGAGCAATGATTGTGTTAAGTATGTTACGACTATAGTCTTTTAATGAAAGTCTGTTCTCATAGCTTTATTTGTTATGGTAGATTTTAGGGTTTTTCTCAGATATTAGTCCGCTTGCCTAGTCAGACTCTGAGTGGATAAGGAGCATGTTGGAAGAGGCAGTGATGGAAATGTACTTGCAAAAGTCTTCGTTCAATGGTTGAAATATGTTAATGCAAAATGGACATAAACCTTTGAGTGCATAAAATCATGAAAAAACAAGCCTGGGGCTGTGAGCAATGGAAACATGGTGCTGTTGCTGATTAATAAATACTTACAGTAGATAAATAATTTAAAACCTTCAGTATTTTCTGAACTGTTTACAGCATTTCAGTTGTTTTTCACCCCAGATTTTTTCCAGATCGCAGTGTACCACAATACTCTGGTTAGTTTATTCAGCTTTTATACTAGCCTACATATCATGATGTTAAAGTATGTTGAATTTTGTTTAAATTATTTTCTCAATGCAGTCGAATCTCACCAGTACAGGGATGAATCCTCGCAAGAGGTCTCTGATGGAGCTTCTAGCAGTAAGCCATTTTCAGTAATGTAGGTTCAGCACAGTCACCCTTCTGCTCCTGTGCATTAGTTAAAGTGCGAAGGTTAAGCCAACAGACAGGATGTATGGAGCGCTGATGTTGCATTCCTGCCATCTCATTCTGTACTCAGCAATACAACTGAGACGCTTAGCTGTTCTTTAAAGAACATAGCCATCGATTGTAGAGTCCCTGGTTATATTGGCAATAGTTTAGTTGATTTGACGAGACAAGTTTATCTGAAACGACTCACAAATGACACACAATGGCATAAAAGATCAAGTAAAACTCCATCTAAAATTGTTTATATTGATATACACCCACCATCCACTTTATCAGTTGTCTAATCAACAAATCATATGGCAGCAGAATGCGTACAATCCTGCAGATACAGGTCATCAGCTTCATGTTCATATCAACACACATACATGACAGCACAGTGAAATTATTTCTTTGCATATCCAGACTTTGGAGGTTGGGGTCAGAACATAGGGTCAGCCATGATATAGCACCCCTGGAACGGAGAGGGTTAAGACACGGCCCAAAAGTGGCAGCTTGGCTGAACTGGGGCTTGAACTCTGACTCTGAAAAACAACCCAGAGCCTTAACCACCGAGCCACTGTTTGTTATTCTTGTAAGAAATTAGTGGTTGTATACTGCATTGCTAAAAGGATACATTTGCACAGTTTTTCTTCATGGTTTGTTCATGACATTTTTGTTTTGTTCATGGCTAAATTGGAATTGGGAAGTTTCTGTGTTGGAATGGCTCTCCAACTCATCATTCCTACTCAAAGTCAAGAGTGTTTGTTTATTTGTTTGTTTCTTGTGATTCTGTGACGTTACTTCATGGTACAGTAGTGCTCTTAGTATAGAGAACAAATAAGAACAAGAAATATAAGAACAATAAATAAGAGCACGATTTAAGGTTTAAGCAGACTTTTGATTTTCTGTTTATATTTCTGCTTATATATGAATTCTCTAACTACAGGGTGATGCTTATTTAAATGTTCGTGTGCTTTCGGCAAGATGTTTTGATCAACTGCTCTTTTATGTCATTTTTGGTTCTCTTAACAGTGAATTATCACATCCACTTTAAAAGCAAACCAAGCACTATCTACACAACTCTCAAATTCATTTCTTTGTACACAGCTGACATTACGTATTCATTCTATTTCTGACTTAAGACTGCCAAGTTCATGTAAAAGCTCTAATGGAATGTAGGAGGTTTCAAGATGGAGTTCCCAGGGGTCGTCAACACAGCAATACAACAGAGACTTGGCAGTCTTAAACGACAAAAACCCTGGCACCGACACCGGTATTAGCAGGAAAATGAAAGGTTTGGAACCTTGAGCTGACTGTACAGATATGGAGGTGAGGGGATGGGCCAGACTAAAGAAAAAGATGTTGATCAGGCACCAGTGAGAGCTGTAGTAAGGTCTAAATCCCTACAATCTTACTATCAGCAATGTGTAATGCTCGCTCTGTGAAAGTGAAAATAGACCGATCTGTCAGTTAAAGAAAGGTTTTTCGGAGTCTTTTCTTTTTGCTGTCCCAAGTTCAGTCTATATCGAGGTTTATATGCACCCACACAGCATTTTGGTAGCACATTATATATCCACTTAAAGCCGTGTGTACAAATTAAACACTGAAAGTACACACAGCGCAGTTGGAGATTTTGTATATAAGCAGATCAGGTGCCTGTACATACACACAGCATTAGGCAGAGAGAGCATATGGTCTAGCTGGCACTACTGAGCAGTAATCTCACCAGAGTACAGTTAGTAAAGCATATTTATATTATACGTCATCCAGGAGAGAGAATTGAATGTACTAACATTAACACATGCTTCCAACAGAACCACACAGGGAATAATGTACTGTTGGGAGAAAGAAATAAGACACTCATTGTTGGGTTGAAATTCCAGCCTCCATGATTCATGCTCTGTGGAGTCAAAGGTAAGAGAAAGGAGAGAATGTGACCCCATGACGGAGGCTCATCTGTCCTGCCACGCTGCTGAACCGTGGTATGCAGTCAGGATAAAGTGATGCTGCGTTATGGAAGCTGTATGGCAGCACTGGCACATGACATGTCTGCCTGCAGTTTGCCAACAGCTTTTTATATGACATTCAGTTTAAGGGATTTTTTTACTTATGAAGGTTTATTCACACAAGCACATTTTGCAAGGATAAACATGCACAATGAGAAATACAGACTCCTTCACATTGAGATTCACTCTGCTGTACTGGAATGAGTTGTCATTTTTTCCTGGCTCTCTTAATTAGCGGATGCTTATACCGCAGCTTCTTTCAGTTTTTGTTCATGAGGGGGGTTTCTTGCTTCGGTCTCTTCTTCTGGAGGTAAAATGCTGCATAGTCAGGTTAAGGTCTGGTGATTGACTTCTACTCAAAAAACATCCACTTTTCCCCAATGATGAAGTACGTTTTGTATTGGCAGTGTGTTTTTAGGCTCATTATCTTGATGAAGTTCTTCCCAAAGTAAATTGAGTGCATTTCTCTGTAAAGTGGCAAGACACCATAAGTTACATCATCAAAAAAGATAATTGAGTCTGTTCCAGAAGCAGCCATGCAAGTCCAAGCCATGATAATACCTCCACCATGATCTTGTTTTGTTTTAGATTTTGAGCAGATCTTGGATCTTGTGGTATGGCCTCTATATTTCTGTCCTCAAAAACCGAAATATCACCTTCATCTCAGTCCTGTCGAGCTGTTTAGTGATGTCCCTGACTGTTGTTTCTGGGTATTTCTTTACAGCTTTCACCATGTTTGTCATCAAAGGCAGTTGTCCTTGGACAACCTGTCTGGTTGTTAGTATGCCAGTGGTTGCTTTCTTTTTTTTTTTTTTTTTTTTTTTTAGGACATTCTCAGTTTTAAAATGGCTTGCTGTTCTTTAGACTGATCTTCCTATAGTTTTATTCTATAATGACAAATAATAAATGCTGTCTTTATGATTGAAGCCCAGGATCCAAAACCAAGAGTCGGTGTTCAGATCTAGTAAACGTTTAAACGGTCAATTTAACATGGTACACCTGGGTGACGAGGGAACTGTTCCGACATATTTTGATCAAACATTTTGATCATTTGTAAAACGTGTCAATTTGAACAAAAAGATACCATGTTCCAAGTTGTTTAACAAGGCTAGATGTAAATATCCAGAAATTAATTAATTGATCTATGGTCTGATGTTTTTTGGTGCCTGTTCTGCCTGTGCATACTGTACAGTATGTGAGTTTCTTCTGGTGCTTTAGTTTTCTCCCATCTTCCAAAACCAGGTGGATTGGTAGCTCTTTTAAAACCTCCAAGCCTGCGTGAAGTTTCCCTTAGTAATGAACAAGTTTATGAATGTCTGTGTGCATGATATCCTGAAACGAACTGGCATGTATGTGCATGAGCACAGATGTAGGTCACCATATATAAATGCATTACAGAGCACTGAACTTGCCCATTTTCATGTTTTTTCTGCCTCTTAGTGCAGATGGTCTCTAATGCTTAATGAAAGCGGAGTTGTTTTGCTTTCTTACCAATACACTGCAGCTCTTATAGAAGCTGGCATTGTGGAGAATGCTTGTCACCATCACTCACCGCTGTTCTTCCTACCGGACGCTTTCACTGCAGTATGTTAAGCACTTGACTGTCATGCAGCATAGCCCTGTTTTATTTAGCAGCTCATTTAGCATAGCCCTGCTTTTCTCTGCATGTTGGTTTTATTACTGACTCTTTTTTCTCTTTTTTTTTTTAACTTGGATCTTTTGATGGTCTGTTTTTTTTCTAGCAGATCGCATTTCTCTTTGGCAGGGTCGTGCTGTAGTGCCGCTGCTGTAATGACTGTTGTCTGGAAACTGACTCACAGGCAGAAGTACAGTATGAACTGGGCTCAGGGCCATTTACTGTTACTGCAAAGTGCTGCCCGCTGTAAGAGAATGTGTTTTAAGTTGTTTAAGGAAACTTTGCTTCAATTGGACAACAGAATAGGGAAACTTGCAGTGCTCCAAACTGTTGACACTTGACATTTATCATTGATTCTGCTTAAATGCTTACACTTTCTGTGAAATTATAAAAAGGTCACTGTAATTTTGGGGTTCTCTCTCTCACACACACACACACACATACACACTCTGACACACACGCACACCTATTTATAATTTTTTTCCATCGTAATATTTTTTGACATTGCTTCATGTCAACAAGATAATTAATTAACAAGCTAATGAACCACACTGATATTTCCCTGACACTATTAATGTTGTATTTAGTTTTTACTGAATCTAATTATTTTCTTTATTTGGATTCTTTCCTAACCATGATTTTATTCTGAATTTTAGATGAGATTGAACACACATTCATCTAAAAAAAAAAAAAAAATTAAGAAATCCAATAGTTAATATGAACTCTTTACAATGGAGAAGTGAATTGACAGTTATAAAATAACCATTGAAATTTTTTCTAGTAATTTGAATAAGCATTTGGGAAAGAGTCCTCCCATCTGTCTACAGGCTTCCACCTACTTATTAGTGTCTATTAGGACAGAAACCCCCCAGAGGTTTTATTTTTTTTACCCTTCAGCTTGCTATGCTGTAATGAGGCCTGGTTTACTTCTGTATCTGCATATTTGTGAGCATGGCAGTGTGTCATGTCTCATTGGTGTCTGCATTGATACTTGCATATGACGTGTACATGTGCATTAGAAAGTGAATAACTAAGTAGATACTGTGATTCTAGTCATTAAACTGGATCACATATGGGACAGTATGAAAATGTTTGAACATTTAGATTTTCTCTACAGAAAAGATTAATGGAAGACAAGTGTGAATAAAAGAGACTTTGTAATAAGCCTTAGTATACCTCAGTATTTTGGAGCATGGCAGAGCATTAGTGTGGTCAGGCACTGATGTCAGGTGAGGAGACCTGGCACACACTCCCAGTACAGACCTGCAGTCCTGACCTTGGGAGTCTACATGCCAACGGTTGGGTTAAGTTCATTTGCTCTGTGCAGGTTACTCGAGTTCTTTCACAGCATGGGGCATTGCCATGCTGGAACATGTCTCTCTTAGTTCCAGAGAAGAAAATTTGTAATTCTACAGCGTACAAAGATTTTAAAAGTTAAAAACTTTAAAACATATTCTAAGTATTTTATGATATTTTGCAATCAAACCTATTTGAAAATAAATTTTTAAATCTAAAAACTTTAGCGTTTTTTGAGAAAGGACTGAGAGAACTGAGATATTGTGCATTGTATTGTATGTATTCTGAATCTGTTTTCTGGGTCTGATTTCACATGAAACCTAAAGAAAGTAATTAACAAGGTCTTTTTTTATAGGACGGCTTCACTGCCGGAATGAGGCATGAAATGATGTTAAGCCTGCTTTTAGTAAGATTGTGTCTTTCTCATTCTAATACAGACAATTACATTTTAATTTGAATAGCACTTTTAACAGTAGACATTGTCAGAAAAGAAACTTAATTCAATGAGAGTTATAAAGTTTACAATAAGCGAGCAAGCCAAAGACACTGGAAAGGAAAAACTCCCTGAGATGATGGAGGAAGAAACCTTGAGAGGAATCAGACTCAGAAGGGAACTCATCCTCATGTGGGTAACATCAGAGAGTGTGATTATAAGCCACTATCTTTCTAGAATTGTACATATAGTCAATTGTAATTGTGCATACACATAAAATAACGATTAAAGAAAAAAATGCGACTGTCCTCACACTTCCATTATATACAGAATATTTCAGTAAACATGTTTTCCATTTTTTTTCTCAGCACAGTGAAATGTGTCAGGTCTTGCTTGAGGTACTATGTAATATGTTAGTGGATGGAAAATAGGTTTGAAAAGCACTTATTTAGAGAGCAGGCTACAGCAGTTCAAGGAGAAGTTGTGGAGTACTAGGTTAGCTTTAATGGAAGTGCAGTTCTGTGGAGAGAGGGCTTCAGGGTCAGATATGGTTCTCCATTCTCAAGCATTTCTCAGAACTTTTTATATCCATGCTGTAACCTCTAGTAAAATAATATTCTTTTGAGTATTTGTAAAAAGCACCCACTCCCGTCCACAACCAGATGTAAGAATTACATCTCTACTTTTGCATGCTTGTCTTTTATTGTTCTCCTTCTTGTTGTCTTCCTCAGTCTCGTACCGTCAGATGTCCAAAATTTGCAGATTTCTCTTCAGACACTCGGTCCGTGCGCCTGCTGGTGTGAACCACCGTCTTTACTAACTACAAACACACACATTTGCTATTTGAGAACTCTTTTGTCTTTTCTTTTTCTTTCATCCTTGCAAGCAAGTCTTTCTGTGCTTTCCCAGGCAGATGGAGGTTGCTGAGGGGAACTGGATTAGCCCAACCCAGTCCTGTACACCAGCAGAGTGCTAATTATCTGTGTACGGCTACTAATCACACAAAGCCTGCTCTGTTTCACAGGAAGCCAGAGTGTGTGTGTGTGTGTATGTGTGTATGTGTGTGTGTGTGTGTGTGTGTGTGTGTGTGTGTGTGTGTGTGTGTGTGTGTGTGTGTGTGTGTGTGTGTGTGTGTGTGTGTGTGTGTGGCGCGCGCGCGCGCGCGTGCGTGTGTGTATACGCTAATGTAACTTGGCTTTGCTGGGGGTGGATAGAACTGGAATATTTATGGCCTTTCCTGAATGTCAGAGATATACTACAAAGCGCTGTGCAGTGGCTCTGTGTGAATATTCATTGGTGTGTGGTGTGTGCATTACTTGTATAAGTGCACACAAATATTTATAGCCCTCTGAGACTGAGTCTATAATCAAGTAAACTTTTAGTAATGTGTACACGTATGCAGTACTGGCCTCCTCATATACACCAAAATACACAGAAACACAGCAGAGAACAGACGAATACAAATTATTGAGCAGTGGTCTTAGCTTCATCCATTATTAATCCTAATAGCTTTTGCCCTCTTCCCCTGTGGACGCCTTTGAGTGATTCACATGTCATGTGACGAGTAGTGGAGGAGGGCTTGTGTAATCTTTTTTCCTGCTTCACTCCTATAGAAAACAGCATGCTTTATGGTCTTAAGGCTTGCGTGTCACAACACCAAGGTGTGCATACATATTTGTTGCGTTTGTGTTTACATGATCCTTCTGACACAGCTTTAATCCACATTTGGCTTCTCATACACTGCTTGTATTCTTAGAAACAACAGTCAGAGGTGAAACTATGCATCCCCTCAACACAGTACTGTGTCTTATACTCCCAAGTTAATAAATTAAGAGTGACCACCTCTTGTAGTGTCAGCTGTCAACTGCTGTACCTGTTCTGTGTGTGTGTGTATATATATATATATATATATATTTATACGTATATGTATATATTTATACGTATATGTGTATATATATATATATATATATACGTATATGTATATATATATACGTATATGTGTGTGTATATGTATGTGTATATATATATATATATATATATATATATATATATATATATATATATATACGTATATATATATATATATATATACGTATATGTGTATATATATACGTGTATATATATATATATATATATATATATATATATATATATATATATATATATATATATATATATACATACATATACACACACATATACGTATAAATATATACATATACGTATAAATATATATATATATATATATATATATATATATATATATATATATATATATATATATATAAAATATTTAAAGCAGAACGTTCCTGATAAGTTCTCTTTTTTTAGTCTTGTACTGTCCGTCAAATCTCTGTAATTTTTAATCTTATTTTCATCATCCCAATTTTAGAAAGCAGTTTCCTGCTACACATTTTTATTAACCCACAATAATGTTTTGTTGTTTCTACTTGGCTTCATTTTGGCTTTTTTTTTTACTGGAGATCAAAGAAACATCGAGCATCTTCACCTAATTTACTACCTACAACTACAGTAGGTTGCTAGATAATAGAGGTCATACCCTCCTGAGTGTAGGGTACGCTCAGTACGTGCACACTATTTTCATGCATTTGTTGTATTTTAATGCCCAATGAAATAATCCCTTTTTTAAGCCTCTGTTTTTTTACACAAGTTATTGGTACATTTGGCTGTTCAGCTCACTCTGGAATGGAGATGTGGAGATCGTTTTTGTTTGTGTTTGTAAAAATCTTAAAGCCTCAATAGAGCATGTGTTACAGTGATTTAATAAGGAGTAAGGTCGCCTTAGTTTAAGATGAAAAGCAATAAACAGTTCTTACCCCATGAAATATATAGTCTATTCACATTAAGCTTTGGTTTCTAAGCATCATAATAGCCAAAGATTGTTATTCTATACACAGAATAAGGGCCGCAACAGTTTTATTGATGTAAGGCTTGTTGCATTAAGGCAGAATTTTATTATTGTGATGTGGTCACAACTAAAGCAGACATAAAATCATGCACACCGTGGTTTTATTTTTTATTTATACATTTTATGTACAAGCATGAAACCAAAATTACTCTTTTTCCACCTTTAATATTATATTGCAACATATAAAAAATAAACAGTAAACACGAAATTGTATAAGAAAACATAAGTCATAGCCTGCAAAAGTGTGCAGACCCCTAAAATAATACATATACTGAAGCACTGTTGAATTCATTACACTTAATTATAGTATTAATCTTTTGGGGTAAAGGTCTATCGGGTCAGCACATCTTAACTTCCCAATGTTTTGGCACTCTTACAGAACATCTTAGATTAAATTGCTAGGGCAATTGATTGATTTATATTGGTTGGTTGGTTGGTTGGTTGGTTGGTTGGTTGGTTGGTTGGTTGGTTGGTTGGTTGATTTTGCACCAAATATGCCATTTAAAATGATGACCAAGTTCAAACTCGGACTCATCAGACCATAAGACATTTCTGCCGTCTGCTTTGGGTGAATGCATTTGACAAAATTGGCATTTTGTGGCTTCCATCTATTCACCCTACCCCATAGCCCAGGCATGTGAAGAATAGTACAGAATATTGTCAGATGTGGGGAACAAACAATGCTTGCTAGAAATTCCTGTGATTTCAAAGGAAGTGTCATTTGCCTACTTGTGCATATCACTAGTCACCCCCCCCTATCCCCAGAGGGCTTTCATGAGAAGCATCATGTACCGTCCCGGCTTTGGATTCGTTACCAATCTGTGCTGCACTGTTTACTAGAAAAGTGCTAATATTCTGGCTGTACTTTCACCCCAGTCCTTCACACTCTGTCTACCGAGACATTACTGCTTCTCCAGCCTCCTGAACACCACAGTGCGCGTTCAGCCCCGCAGCTTTGGAGCTCTGACACCTAGGCAGCGGGAGAGCTGAGGTGTGACAGAGTGTCTGAGTCTGTGCCCTTTCACTCTTACTGTTATTTTTCTCCATTTTTCATGCTACTTCTGTTCATCAGTCGTCTTTTACTGGGCCTCTAGCAGTGGAGCTGAGTAATTCTTCTTTGTTTTTGCTCAGTTCATTTGCATCCAAATGATGTTACGTAGCGTCCCTCTTTCCTCATCACTCTTGGTTTCATGCCTTTGAGTGATGAGCTTGTGGGAATGCGATAGAGGGTGGAAAGTATAGTAATTAGCTACATAGTGTAGCCTTAAAACTGTGCCACAGCTCTTGACAGGCCTTGCTTTACACCTGTCTTTACAAAATAAATGACTGAACAGAGATGGATTAGAAACCATAGGCTGTGCGAACACAGGAAAAGGACGCTATACATTTCTGTTAAGACTCATCAGCCTTTTTAGATTCTAATTAAAGACATCACTGGCTCTTCTTGCTAGGAGGCAGAGATAGAAGAAGGCAGTGTTTTAGTGTATACTGAATGTAGATAGGATTTTTCCATCTTAGAATGATTGTGAAGTTCCTGACTGGTTATTAATTTGCTTATGTGACAATCAGCCTGAATCACATTAAAATGAGGTTTAGAAAAAAAATGGAGTGGGGATATAAATAGCGTGTATAGGCATAATGGAATAAATGTCATTATAAATATAAGTAACAGCTGTTGTATTGTGGTAGATGCTGCGTTCAGATTCTTCAAGCTGTCTCTGAGGTTTTTTTATCTGTAGTGGGGGATTGATGATGACTTACAGCCAGCACTTATCATATATATGCTGATATTATTTAACAGAAATGGCTGTTCAGAAGGAATTTTAAAGAAATAGCTTGCAAGAGCACTATCCCATCAGCAAAAATGTATGTCTCAGCAGGACTAAACACACATTTAACTTCAGGGACTTTGCACACTCGCTATGTGGCTTTGGAGGCTTCATATCCTGTTGGTCGCAGCTGCAGTCACACATTTCTAAATGAATTCAGGTGTAATAGCTGTACACACTTGATCACACTAAAATCGCTCCCCCTATAGAGATTCACATTTGAACACATGAGCACTGTGCACGAGAGGTATCATCAAATATAAATAAGCACGTCCAGGTCTTTCGCCTCAGGTGCCAAGCAAGTGTTTGGGTATTGCATTTCAAGTTGTAAGTCTTTTCCATCATCCTTTTTGTTACATGTTAATTAAGTTATATCAACTCCATGATGTTTTTCTTTAGTGTTGGCTTACTGTATGTAAAAAAACTCTTTAGAGGGTTGTGACTCTCTATTATTCTTTTTATAAAACCAAGGTGCTGAATTAGAAAAGCAGCCGATCAAACTGCAAAGAAAGTAGTCCAGTGATATAAATTCTAATGGAAACTATATAAAAAAATTATATCAGACATGTTTATGTGGGGAAACTGCATCGTTAGCACATTTGCATAGTCATTGAACAACAGTGTTGTATAAAGTATTAGAAAGCAATACTTGAGTAAAAGTACAAGTATCATACTAGAAAAAGGCTTTGTTTGAAGTGAAAGTCACCTTTTAGAATACTACTCAAGTAAAAGTCTTAAAGTATCTGATATTTACTGTACTTAAGTATTTGAAGTAAAAGTAAAAAGTAAAATTTCAGTGATTTTCGGTAGGCATAAGAACAGGGGCGGTTCTAGGATTTCATCTTTAGGGGGTTTTAGCCCTCAGTGAGAATTAAAAACAAGAAGGGTTTTATATTATATATTATATGACTACATAGTAAGCGAAAAATAATGTGAATAATAAAAGTTATTATTAAATGGCAAAAGTGGACCACCAACATTTTATGCAGGATGTAATGATGCCAGTCTTGAATCAAATCAGTTCATTGTATGTGTGTATTCTCTACGAACAGTGTGTCCAATGAATGCAGTCATTAATGAAAAATATTCACAAGACAAAGACCAAATCAATAAATGTTATTTTTATTTAGTATTGAATGGATTGTTTGCATTAATATTTTGTTTGTGCTACAAATCTGGTAATAAGAATAGTGACATTTCACTGCTATTGGTTGCCGTCTTTGCAGCTTTCAGCCGATTAACGTTATAGATAAAAGCCTCCAGCTCTGACTGCGCGTGTCTGTGCTCCTCCGTAGATCGTACGTACGTAATGCAACCTAGGAGCAGTGATTCGCCAAACCTCACTTATTGCAGTCGCACACATTTCTTCTGATTTTATTTTGTAGTAACGAGTAACGAAGATGCTTAGTGGAAATATAACGGAGTAAAAGTAAACTTTTTATCTAGGAAATGTAGTGGAGTAAAAGTGAAAGTTGACATAAATTTAAATAGCGAAGTAAAGTACAGATACATGAGATTTCTACTTAAGTACAGTAACGAAGTATTTGTACTCCGTTACATTACAACACTGTTGAACAATACAGCCATTAAATTATTTTAACACATTATCACTGACAATAGCTCCTGCCAGAATAGTGTATACACTAACTGTCCACTTTATTAGTGCACATACTCTCAAAACTACTGATTCTTCAAGTAATTATGCGAAAAAATCAAGCAGAAACAGGTCAAGATCTTCATTTAGTTGTCAAATATTGAAACAAAGGGATAATGTGATCTCTGACTTTGACCTTGTGGTTGTTGGTGCCAGACTGCTTTCAGTATTTCAGAAACTGCTCATCTCCTGGGATCTTCATACACAACAGTCTCTAGAGTTTCCACAGAATGGCATGAAAAATAAAGAAACAACAAATCATGCAGTCAGCAGCAGCATCCCTTGTGAGAATAACCACACTGGTTTGAACTGACATGACGTCTAAAATAACTTAAATCAGCACTGTTTACATCTGTGGTGGGCAGAAAAGCAGCTCTGAATGCAAAACATGGTAAAATGAGTTGGTGGATGGGCTACAACAGCAGAAAACAGAACCGGTTTCCATACTTGTCAGCCAAGATCAGGGATTTGAGGCTACTGTAGGCTCTGTTTTACGAAAACTGGACAGTTGAACTAGACAGATTTGAAATGGGGACCAAAACTCATACCAGATCTGATACTGATTATTATACTAATGAACTCTGTATTAGTCTCATGTTTGTGCCTGCATTATGTGAGATGTGAGATGTTTGAATTCTGCATACATTTTTAATTTTCCCAATCAACACACCAGTATCCCCATTTGAATAATGACTAATTAACTCTGAGCTAGTGTCGGATATGCGTTAGTCAGTTGTTTGACAAGGTACAACCTAGCTACTTTTTTATTATTTTCTTATATGTGGCAACATGGTATTAAGCTTAAATTAATGAGTTATAGTGAGGGTGTAAAACTCGAATTGCAATAAAAAGTGCTTCTTGAAGTTGTTGCGCCTTATGCGGTATACTACATGGTATCACCAAGCTTTTCATGATCTGTGCAGGTCAATTCCACTAAAGCAGCTGGGAGCATAGCTGCAGGCCCTGGTGTGGGAGCTACCTCAGGCACTGCTGGCACAGCAGGAGCTGCTCCAGCCCAGTCTGATCTGGACCTGTTCAGTGAGAACAGCAGCAACAAAGCAGAGGACTCCACCAAGAAACCTCTCTCTAAGGACACTATTCTCTCCTTGTATGGGTCCAGCACTGTCCCACAACAACCTGCACAAGGTATATACCACACCATACCATATAGCAAATATGGACTTAAGAGACCCTTGTATATAATGAAGCACTAGTGTGTTTTAAGACAAGAGAAAAATAAGAAGGGGGACCATTAAAGAGGGTTTTGATGGATGTAAATTCAGTTTATCTGTCTCTGCCTGTTTGTCTGTGAGTGTCTCTGTGTGCATGTCTTCCGATTCCTGTCTGCCTGCCTGACTGTCTGTGTGTATATGAATGGAACATTGAGTCAGATTGAGTAACATCTGTTTGGTTTGGTGGTTTTGTGTGTGGTTTGTCAGGACCACCCAAGACAAACTACTGAAAACCTAGAATACTAGGTTTTATTCAGAATAATATTTAGTTTGTAACTGTTTGCAGGCTGTGTTGGCTTTCCAATTCATTCTAATGTGTTGAAACAGGGATTATTTTGTCGGTTTAAATTTTATATATATATATATATATATATATATATATATATATATATATATATATATATATATATATATATATATAATAAATACATAATATACACATTATACATACATATTACATATGCTACAGCAGCAGCCTGTTTCCAACCTATTAAAAATAAAACATAAACTTACCTTTAGCTCATAAATTGTAAATATCAATAATTTACCCATTGAATGGTTGTATGATTCAGCATGATAAAGCTCTTACTTAGCTAAGGCTCCATGTAACACTCTTTTAAACAGCACATTTCCCTAAAAGTTCTGCCTCCAAATGAAGGCTCTGCCATTTTTCTACTGTCAAGTCACCTCTTAATAAGCCCTTTCAGCCAGAACACCTCCTTCTCCCTCTCTTATTTTAAAGATCACTTGAGGTGAAATGGTCTGGCACTGGCATATTAGTGCACGCTTTATTTTGAGTGTGTCTGTGGGAGTTTGTGTATCCTGCCGTTTATTTTTTTTTTTGGTGTTCATGTGCTGATCTTTGTTGTTTTTTTGTGTGTATGCCATGGTAAGGGTGTTTACCCAGGTTTTCCCTTTTTGTTTTCTCTTTCCCTCTAGCTGCTATGTTCATTGGTACGTCTCAGATGCCGTTTCCTGCACAGCCACAAGCTAACTTCCAGGCCTTCCCAGCTATGGGAGGCCCCATGCCACCCACCACCATGATGGGTGCAGTTATGGGCCAGGGTGGAGCTATGATGGGCCAGAACACTGGGATGATGGTTGGCATGACTATGCCCAATGGCTTTATGGGAAATGCCCCAGCAGGAGTAATGGGAGTGGCACCTGGCATGATGGGAGCACAGCCTGGAGCAATGCCTGCAGGTGTTGTTCCCCCACAGAACATGTACACCATGCAGCCTGGCCAGCAGCCCCAGTGGAGCATGGGACAGGTAAAAAAGGCTGCTATAATATTGACACAAAGAGGCTGAATCTGCTGATGACATCATGTGGATGCATTTGCTGGAGATTCAGTGTGCCAAACACATAACACAGCACTTTTGTCAGCCCATAGTAGGCTTAGCTTATCTCAGAGGGCTGAGCTTTCACTCAAATGATGGCCACATCAGCAAATCCATATGATGCCCAACTAGTGCCCATAGTGGTTGGATTGTCTAATGCCAAAAAAAAGCTAAGAATAAATGAAACCTTTTAAAAAATTTGAAGGTGGCTTCATCCCAGACATTTACAGGATTTGATACTACAAATTAACCAGTGGTATTTTTGATCATTTACAACAGAGCCAACATCTTATGCGGCTGTCATAACATTTAACGGTGTCTTGGAAACATGTAGTACAACAGATACTCATGATAATTTAGTGAGATAAATCCCAAATGCCATATCCTGCTCTATAATTGGCTAATAGTTCATATCATTTCAACCATATTACATGCTTTGAACCTAACAAACTGAACTCTCTTGCATTTCAGCAGAAATTAACAGGTCTCACCTTGTTCTCAATGCTTGCTTAATTACAGTAGATTCACTTTGCTTTTGTATCCCTTCATATTTTACATCTTGCTATATATTGCATATACTCTTTGATTCATTGTAAAGGATTAACAGGGATTTTCTTTTTAGTTGTAGGGCTGTAGTGTAGGTTGTAGGTCCCCAAATGTAGAAACCATTTTCTAATGTAGCAAAGCACAGTCTAATGTAGTAAAAAAAAATAGTAAGAATAGGAATAGATCTGAAAAGAAATGCATTAGAGTGAAGTATTACTGGAAAATAAAATCACAGATAGTTTACTAGACTGAAAAGAGTGGATTAGAAGTGCAGGATATTGGCTGCTCACATTTATAATACCTGATTTCTCTCTTTCTGTAATTTTAAGCTCATATCTCTTTCTCTTTTTTGACTAGATGAACCAGCAGATGTCTGGGCTGAACCTCAACGGTGCTCCCATGGCCTTCGGGCAGCCCGGAACCACTATGGGGGGCTGGGTGGGGCCTCCTTCTGGTCAGACCCTCAGTACCCAGCTCTGGAAGTGAGTGAAGAAGGGAGAGTGGAGGACAATAAAGGGTGCAGCATCCCTCCATCTCTCCTCCCTTGACCAACCGCCAGAGCACACCTAGAGTTTTATTCATGTACTGCTCTTTTTCCCCCCTCCCTCTTTTTTCCAACCATAACTCTTTTACTGAAGGTTGTCAGTTCAACCTTGCTCCTGTGAGTCAACGGAGTGATCGAGAGTGTGAAGAGTTGAAGAGACTGGCAGCTTTGTCAGTCTTATTTGCATTTTTTTCTTCTTCTCCTCCTTCTTCTTCTTCTTCCTCTCCTCCTCATTCTCATTCTTCTTCTTCTCATATTTTTTGGGTTGGAAAAAAAAATTACATATCAGCGAAGAAAGCTGCTGGACCAATATACAAGCGTCTAATATATCATTACCAAATCAATAGTGAGTAATAGTATTTAAATGGCAGAGATATGGCTATCATGTTTGTGGAACCCCCCTCCCCCCTTTACCTTGACCACTGTATATGCCCCATATCCTAAAGCCCTGTAGCAGCTATCGTATGATCCATTGTACTGTATGTAAGCATAAGATAGAAAAACAGTCAATCCCCCATCACCTCACCCTCCCTGTACAAGCCCATCAGCTTCACCACCCTCATCCATCTTTGACTGTGATGTTTTAATGTGTGCATTACAGAGAAGCACAGTTAGCAACAGGCAAATAAACCTGGACGACTCAGCAGCAGTGTAACGGCCAATGGGAGAAAGGGGATGGAATATTTAATTGAGCTACAGGGAACAAAGAGGGAGGTGGCTACAGAAAGGATGTGTGTGCAAATAGGAAATTTTAGTAGATTTTTTTCTTTAATCGAACAAATGTACACATATGAACATGCTAGTCCCATGACTGTGGCAGAGTGAAAGTCCACTCAGACAGGGTCCCTCTGCTGTGCAATAATGTGAGCATCCACACCTCGTCATCCAGGTTTATTTCTATAATGTGTTTACATTTTTCTGGTGCCTAGTACAGAGGGGAAAAAATGTTATTTCCGTGCATTAAACAGTGAGTAGCCATGAACTATTGTGTGATCCTTTTTTTCTTAATGCCTCATTTATTGTAAAGTTCTCATTTTGTTTTATTATGTTTTTTTCTTCTTTGCTTTGCTTTTAAAAGAGGGTCAATTGGAATAAAGACAGTTGTAATCTGAAGGCTTGCTTCTGTAGTTCTGGGTTCAGGCTGTTGGCATTGCCCTGGATCTTTCATGTCCACTTTCTTAAGCTCATAGCAACACATTTATGGCAATAAAGTCTTTTTACAGAAAGCTTTATCCAATAACTGCTTAAATACAACAAACTTGTGTAGTTACAGTTACTGTTGTAGTGTTCACTGAATGTACATTTAAGACATGTTCTTTCTCCAAAAACTGGCATCTTCTTCAAATGCTTCCTGCTTCATAGACTTAGTGTTCTTCAACTGGTCACAAGTTTATTTTAAGTGCTCCAGGTTCTAAAAGACAGTGAATTATCATGATGATTTCATCAGATGTTGACACTCCAGATTTTTCTTTTCAGACTTAAGGTAAAAGTTTCTATTAGCAGCCAGTGAAGACAGCTGAATCATACAGGTTTAAATGTTCTTTAATAGTAACCCAGTATGCTTCCTCAGCGTGATGGGGTATTCTTATTAACAAAGTGAGACCCAGCCAATTTATACAGCCAGAAATAAGGTCACAAAATTGGATGGTCCAGAGTGTTGAGTTAGGTGACACAGACATCAGAGTTCACACAGCTTCCAGCATGAATCAGCAGGTTAGCAAAGTACAGGGATCGTGGCTATTTGGTGCAATATATTATGACACTGCCTCCCACACCAGTCCTGTCCACTAGACCTCAATCAGAACAGAGTCCTGATGCCGCTTGGGTTCGTTGCCCAGGTTGACCTTCTCTGTGCGGGTGTGCCAAACCAGGACCTGAAATAGAAAATCATCTGCTCAGACTGGAAGCATCAACAAGTGTATGGATTTTTGGAGGAAAATAAAATGAGATATAAGGGGAAAAATGAGGTCAGAGAGCATCTACAGCAGTAACCCTTCAATGGTGCTGTTTCAGGCTGTTCATGCTTAAAGTCGAAGCTGTTGAGCATGTAGGCTCCTTGGCCTATTGTAGCAGCTAATCTTAATTATAAGTGAGAGTCAAGCAGCTGTGTGTGTACTGTTAATGCAGCCTCGCCCAGGTGCGACAAGTCACTTCCAAAGCACAGGGTACTTTTAATTGGCTTGTTTTGCATATCTAACAAGACTAATTCAGCAGCCAGTGATGTGACATCAACCTTGAGGTTGATGAGGAGCTCATATCCATGGGAGACATGCTGAAAATTTCAGTTAACCTACAATTCTGTTATTTTATCTGATGCTGTTTGTATGAGAAATGAGCTTACTAATGGCTGTGTGTGTGAATGTTTATTATGCAAACATTTTTAAGTTTGCATCATAAAGCTTTTTTAGGTGTAAAGCCTCACTTTATCTGCGCATGCACTAGTGGTGTGTCTGAAACGTTTAAATTACTGCCTGCCCAGACTGAGCTTGGTAAGGGGAAGGCATCAAGTCATGTTTGAATTGATTATTTCCATAGAATGCATCTGACATCCCTTCATCTCACTCAAGGTGGCATACCTCTGTTGGTTGTTGTCCTGCATATGCTATAATCCTGTGCATCAGCTGTGGTGCAACAGCTAGCCCTTAAAATGGTGACGGAAAATCAAAAGGCGATAACTAACTCTTAGTAACTCTTAAGAATTATTTTATCTAGTTAATTTATTAGTTAATTTATCTAGTTGAAAATAGTTGGGATATTCAATCTTTTATCTCAAGCAGCCCTTTATTCAAACTAACCAACTAAGCTGGAAGTTGATATCTTGGCAAAACTATAACCTACATTTTAAACAGTTAATTATAGGTACTTTGTAGCTTACTTCTATGACAGTTTACACACACACACACACACACACACACACACACACATATATATATATATATATATATAAATATATATATATATAAATATATATATATATATATATATATATATATATATATTGGGAGCTGCAGTTATTGAGTTTGATGAGGCTTTAGACTGAAATATTTTTAAGGCTGAATGCATAAATGCAGAGAGGAGGAAGCATCTGATTGATTGTGTTGTGTGCTACGTTGGCAGGTTCTAGACATCGAGAGTGAGATGCATATAGACATTAATGAGCAGGAGTGTCTCTGAATCAGGACTGAAAAGGGCTTCTCTCAGAGCACAACCTTGTTCACTCTCTAGCTCTCTGCCCTCCTTCAACCTCCATCTTTCCACATCTGTCACACTGTCCTTCATTCACCCATTCTATTTCACTGTCAATCTCAGCCTCTGCCTTTCCTCTTCTGCTTCTTCTGCTCTCCCACCCCCATCTACCATCTCCTGATTGCTCAGTTGAGTCTCTGAACCAGGCCAATCAGTCCAGCATCACGACCCTTCCTGTTGAGATGCATGCTAGGAGCTGCCAACCTGTCTGTGGTACAGCTTGTTCTCTGTCATCCCCGGAGATGATTTTAAAACACTTATAGAAGTTTGACCTTTTCTTAAGATGTGTGTAAAGCTTTTCTTGGATGCACAGACTCGTAGACGGCTCTGACAGTGAGTGAGCTGAACCCTGAATGTCAAGACAAAGTCGTCTTGAATTAATTTTTTTTCTTAAGTGTTTAATTGAATGTCATCTATTAAAATAAGTGTGTTACAATCCAGTCATTTAAATCCATTATGTTTCTTGAATCTAATCCGTCAATTGCAGCATTCTTTGAGGTGTTCTGCTGAGTCTAGTATTCACTTTATAAAGCTCAACAGGATAATTGTGCTTTTAGATCTCTGCTAAGTTGAATATGGAAACTTTATGTTATGACTGATAATGATAGCAGTGTAAGACGCTGCTGTATGAGGTGCGTCCTCCACTGGCTGGCGCTGGTGATTAGTGGTAATGTCAGCTCTGCTAATAGTCACTATTAATAACCCCAGCACTGCTGCCATTAGGATAATTAGGTGATAATGATTATGGCACTAGCTGTGACATGCAGGGGATAGGAAGAGAAGCTACTCTGTGACAAGGTGAAGTGAGAGGCCTACACCCAACGTAAGCGTATTACCAGCCCAGACATATGTGATGACCCTTTAATACTCCAACCTGAAATACCCACTTTTTAGTGTGAAAAATAGTTAGCCATTTATTGTAATTATATACAAAAAAAATACTTGTGAAGTTCTAAACTAAAAAAAAGTCTGAAGGCTTCACTAATATTTAAAAAAGGATTAGTCTAGGCTGGATTATGGGTACAAAAAAGTGATCTGCCAATCAGGCTCTGATTCATATCAATATTTACACTGTATAACCAAAAGTATGTTGATGCTTCACTATCACACCTATATCTGCTTGCTGAACATCCTCTTGCAATCTCATGGGCATTAATATGCATTTATAACATTTTCCACTCATGCAGTTCCAGCATGCAGTCTGCATCCACCCCAAAGTGTCCAGTTGATGCACTCAGTCAGGACACTGTTCAGGCCAAACCAAATTTGTCAAGCCATGTCTTTAAGCCAAGCCAAGTCAAGTGGGTTTATTTGTCATTCATCTATATAGAATGTATACATTGGAATGAAATGGCATTTCTCCAGGAACACAGTGCAACACATAACAGTATGCTCAACTACATAAAGTACAAATACACAACAGTGTCAGAGGACTGCATGGCAAAGAGTGAAGTGATGAAGTGACTGATGCAGCTTTGTAAAGTACTGTGGTATTGAGTCATACTGGGTTAGGTGTCTGACTAGCCCATTTGTGTTGGGAGACAGCAGGCTGTTGATTTATCTGACTGCCTCAGGGAAGAAACTGTTGCAGAGTCTGCTGGTGGTGGCACAGATGCTCCTGTACCTTCTGCCAGATGTTCACAGGATGGGTGAGACTGGCAGCACCAGCAGCAGTTGTTATGAGAGACATCGACAGTGGTTAGAGATTCCCTGATGATCTGTTTAGCTGATCTCACAACATTGAGGTTAGAAACTGTGCAGTTCCAAAACCACACTGTGAGACAGCTGGTCAGAAAACTCTTTATTGTCCCTTTGTAAAAAAGTGCTGAAGATATGCTGGGGATTTGGTAGCCTAGTGGTTAAGGTGTTGGGCTACCAAACAGAAGGTTGTGAGTTCGATTCCTACGTCCGCCAAGCTGCCACTGCTGGGCCCCTGAGCAAGGCCCTTAACCCTCAATTGCTCAGTTGTATAAAAATGTAAGTCACTCTGGATACGGGTGTCTGCCAAATGCTATAAATGTAAAAGATATAAGCATGAAGTTTGTCTCCCTTCTTCCTAGAAGAAGACCACAACTTCTTCCAGTGGCATAATGATACTGGATCAGGCCTCCTTTGTTCCAATACAGGGAACTGCTACAGCTTGCAAAGTCATTCTAGATCATTTTGTGCTTCCAGCTTTGTGGCAAAAGTTTGAGGAAGACCCACATAGAGTTAATGATGGTCATGTATTTTATGTTCTTTGCTGTAGAGTATGGTACTGACCTGTGTGCAGTTGCGAGCTTTTGGCTCCAGATCCTCCAGCCTGGTTATTTGTTTAAGGAAGTCAGACTCCTGCATGCCTGGCTTGGCTCCTCTCCTCTTAAACAGAGCTCGTGGGTTAGCTAGGATCACCTGGAGGTTCACGGCAAAGCCTAAGCCAGTGACAAGTGTAGAGATGTATGAGAAGATTGAGTTTACTGCTGGAGACTATTTTCACTAATTTTATTCTTTAAGTGAAAGTCATGGTAGTCTCAGACACTTTTGTACACATCTTGCAGCTTGGAAACCGATCAGCTATTCACATAGACATAAACATATTTACATAAACATTTACAGAATTTCAAAAAAGACATTCATACATTGTGATACAATGAGCTTTTTCGAGTACAAAATTATCACTTCATTGAAAAAAGCTCACTATGTCCGATCTTTTAAATGTTAGGAAATATTTGTTCTCTTACTTATAAACAGTTGTGAGTAATGTCAGTAATGCCCTTTGTAATAATAGTGAAATTGTCTCTTTCTGTGAAAGTAAGCATTTCTTGGCTACCATTAGAAACCTAGAAGGACACTCTGTTTATTGAAAGTGACATCCTGTCTTGCTGTCTGTGTTTAACATTAAGATTCCATTTTGCCATCATTTTACATTTAATTGTATGTCTCTTTCCTCTCCTGCTGATGTTTAAAACTTGCATTATGTCCTTTGGTGCTAATTATAATGGGAACTTATTATGCACTTATGCATTAGAATTTAAAAAAAACACGTCTCATTCCTACCATCAGCTCTGCCACCCCACACACACACAATTGATTTTTCCCTCCATTTAGAAGCCACCCTTAAGACTTCACAGAAAGCACTTTTTAGACTACCTGCAACCTAGAAAAGTGTTCATATCTTATTTACCACTTTAAAGTCTGCCACACAAAATCTAAATGGGAACAGGAGCTGATGTATGGTGGAAGGGTGCATCGGGAAAAGTAAAGGTGAGCTCTAGGGCAGTGCTTAGAGCTCATGTTACTAAATTAAAATAGTCAAAAGGGCAAGACTGACCCTGAGCATTGCAGCAACCAGTCTTGCCCTTACAACCTTGTCCTGCAGGAAGCTCAGGAAGCTCTCTTGTGCATTATTTGAGATATTAAACAGTTTAATTTTACACTTAGCCCTTGCCCATCGCTGCCTATTATCAGTGTGCTGGTAACTCCTGTCCTCTGCAGGCCTCATGAATCTAACATGGTTGCCTTTACATTTCCTTTCACAAGGTAGTGACTCTTTGCCTTGTTTATCGGTCTTTCACTTTCTGCCTGCCAACCAGATTTGATTATTTAACTTGATCTTTAAAAGCTATGAGTAGTCATTTAAAGTGTACAGCAAGTTGTTTTATTTTTTATTTACTCAAGGTTGCCTTTCTTATTCCTGCATTATTGTACATCCTTTATGACACCTACCTAACTAAACATCTAGGCCTCTGTGTCTGTTTATTTTTAGAGGTAGTTATAGTGCATATTTACTGCATTTATTTCTTCAGTGACGTTCCTGCCTTTTCATTTTAGCCAGTTTCTGAACACAAGCTCATCCACATCCACTCAGTGTCTTTGTTGCCTTGCTCTATCATGTGTTCATTTACCTTCTTCACATTTCTTTGGAGTAATTTTAATACTCTATAATTATCCATGTAAGTAGCTTACAAAGACTTCAGTCCTATGTAAGGATTGTGTTGTCGGTTGCATAGAAACAGTCTCATTCTAAAACAGGGAAATAAAAATCCAGCGGGAAATATAGCCTTCAGTTGTGTTTTTTTATCCCAGGTACAGGCTGATTTTTCTAGGACGCCTGTGCTTTAGCTAAAGCCACCTGGGTTTCTGCCACCCCCACAGCGACAGTCACTTCACTGCAGCAGAAAAAAGCTGAGATTCAACCGAGCTACACAACTGTGTCCCTGCTCTATAAGTAGCGCTTCAAGGTACATTCTCTCATGAGCCATGCTACGGTTTATTAATAGATGACGGTCAGTCAATTTTCATCTAATGCTCTTAGCCTTTTTTTTAACTACTTAACGTTTTGATATGACTCTTGTACAAGTGCACCGTTATATCACAGACACTTTGATCAAACTTAGAGGGAAAGGATTTATTATATTTTATGAAAGCTTTGCTCTGTTTTGCCTTCCATACACTCGGCAGTGTTCACGGCCTCTCCAGATTTAGTGTTCTAGGCACAGGCACTGTGTGCACCCTTTGCTTGGCTGCAGCTATGAGCAATCAAAAAAAAAAATCACATTGTGCTAATGCAGCCCACTCATTGCCTTAGACACAGACAGGTTGGGGTGAGTCACATGGGCAAAACCTTGTGTAGCTGCAATGCAGACTTTTTTTTCTTATATAAGTAAAGCTACATGGCAAATACCAGACTTATATTAGAAAGGGTTTTTTTTTTTTTTTTGCTAGGACAAACACTTGAGCCCCTCTTCAGGTGAGAGCTGCACTTGAACGCAGTGAGAGGTGAGGAGGGACGTCCTTATCCTGCTATTGTGTTTGTTCTTGCAGGACCCAGACAGCAGGAATACTAAATTCACCTCATTGTTTCTCTGCTTTTGTTCTGAGGCTAGTGTAATAGCTCTGGCTCATGAAGCTTAAATGGTTTTTGAGAATTTTCTACAGAATTTTAAACTGATGATGAAGTTACAGGTGGCTGATCCAGAGATAAGAAAAGGAGCAAGCAGATGGGAGGGGTAGAGGAAAATATTCAAATTACAGATGTGAAGCAGACTGGGGGCAAGAAGAAAGGCAAGGATGATACGTTCTCCTGTTATCAGGCATTAATTAACAGCACAACATCCAGAGGCACTGCAGGAGCCTGAAGAGTTCTCCGTTGCATTCTGCTTTGCTCTGCATTGCTGCTCTCGCTCTCACTCTCACTCTCGCTGTATGTCTGGAGCTCTGCCATTCTCTTTATCCTCCTCAGTTTGCAGTACAGTATGTGAACTCTGGCACTCTGCATGTTTCAGACGTGTCAGCACCTTCCTGCCACACTGATGTTAATACACTGCCTTAGAATTCACTGCTGCTATTCCAACACAAGTGCAGTAAATCAGCAGAATGCAGAGAAACAGGGATCTTCCCACTTTAATGCCCTGCAACGGAAGTGTTTTTGCTGTTGTCATGGGTTAATTTGTTTCTGGAAGTCATTATGGACATTAATTAAGAGCACCCCTTAGTTCTCAGGGAGTCAGCATCCTGTCGGCTATGATTGATCTGCGGCTCAGAGCCATTATTTCCAAATGCATTTGGAGAGTAATCTATCCTTTGAGGTATGATAAATAGTTAGTTGAATTGTTCTGCACCATGACCAACAAACTGCACTGAGGACCATGAAATATGGCAGGGTTCTGAGTATAGATTTAGTTGTTGCCTGCATGCAAAAAAAAAAAACAGCACTGTGAAGAAGTTGCTAACCTACTTATGTCGTGATCTTTGTGTACAAGCACTACTGCTAAACAACCATACAGCCTGAAGAACTCAAAACACTGCCACAGTCTTTTGCATGAACAGTCTCCTTATATTAATCATAAAAAAATTCAATATAAAAATGATTATTTAATCCTATGGGGATGTTAATATCAAAAAGCAAACTAGTGAAGGGGTAATAAATAGCAGTGGCACTGTTTCACATTTTTTATAGAATTACAAGCTTAGTGTTGAACACACGATAAGCAAGTTGTGTAATATATGAGCAAGTCAGTATGCAAATACATGCTATACAACACTGGTTTATCAGGAGAAAAAAAGGTGTATAAACATTTTTACTTTACTTTCAAGCAGTGCCAAATTAAATAACAGCAAGATATTAGTCAGGTTGTGACTGATTTTACCAGCTACTATATGTTCTTTGAGAATTTCAGCCCAGGATCTCTTAGTAATGCTTTGCTGACAAGTTTTATTAACCTTATATCCCTGCAGACGTCTTGCGTGCAGTTTGTTTTGGGATCTTCTGCAGAGTTACATTCCCATCATATGAGATACTGCAGGTACAACCAGTCCAGCTGTCGATCGCACATTTCACTGTGCAAATGACTTGTACCTTCTTACTTCTTGCAATTTGAAAAAGACGGGAGACACTTCTTATAAGGACTGGTGTGCTATGTCTTACTGCGATGCTAGCCAAATGTGTGTTCATTTATGTTTGGATTCAATATAGTGATGGATAAAAGACATTAAATTACTAAATGTGTTAAATGTTGGCAAAGGGTTTTTTTTTTAATCCTTGACAAGTCTCACCTGCCATGTCGATAGCAAAAGGTCGGTCAGCTTTCCAGCCTGTGTACCAGCCCACCACTTTGCCCTTTTCTACAATGGGGCGCTCATACCTGCGACCCCCTACAAGTCCCACTGGCCATACAGATACTCCTTTAGTTGAACGCATCTGAGAGGAGAAGAAAAAAAAGCATAAAATACACTTTAGAGACAATGTGTGTGCTATGACTATGACACAATTTATGTTTAATAAAAAGCTTCAGCAAGCACATACTTCAACTCTCTTTCCTGTAGGGACTGCAAAATTCATTTCTAGATAGAAAATGTTTGGATACTGTTTGTGTTGGTCTACTGGTGCTTGTAGTGAGGCCATCTATTTTTTTATTGAATTTCAGTAGATGAGAGAGGATTTCTGTGGGATTGTATTACAGCACATAGGCTCATTTTCACTTTGAATAACCTCATCCATCTGCAGCCACTGTGAGGCTGGAAAAGCAATAAGATCATTCACACCTGACGCAGCACACTGTTTATATTGCAGATAATATTTTTGATGGTAGCTTTTTGCTGGTGTAAATTAAAACAACCTAAAGCTAAATGATCTTTTTCTCTTTTCGCTAGATGAGGAAAGACTCTATAAAGTTGGGATAGAATTCAAGGAGTGTATGAATAAGCTTTTTTTTTCACTTAAAAAGTCAGAGAAGGCATTAAATATTTAATGGCTGTGCTACTCGCGTAAGCATAGTACATGGCATTGTGAAGTGTCAGACAATGATGCCTATGGGCTGGAGGAATCTTTGAAGCTCATGCTCAGAGTGTTGCTGTGTCTGTGCAGCTAGGCTCTAATGCCGTCCCTTCACCACCCCTTCCCATCTGCTCCAAGGGACTTTTCAAAGGCTTCTCCTCTGTAATGGGGCTCTATAAATGGGGTCTAAATCAAAGCTAGAGAGCCGGAGAACTCTCCAGCGTAGTGAGGACATCAACGCCTGCAGCTGCACAATCATCCCTATGACTCATCAACTACAGCAGCTCCGACATGCATCATCAAATGCAGCTGGATTCATCACTGTCAGAGAGTAGGGCAGTCTGGTTAAGGAAGCAGTGGCTTCCTACTTCAGATTTTAGAACGCATAACCCTGACAGTGCAAGAGCAACAGATATTCAAGTCTGCTAAAGAAATCTCTAATATCTTGAGGAAACATTTTAAACAAGAATAACAAATCATCAGCTTTCTATGAGCATACAGAATGCAATGTAATGTACAATGTATTTATTTTCAGCAATTGCTTTATTCTGGTTAGACTCATGATCAGTCCCAAGAGGAGTACACCATGGGATGCCAGTCCATTAAAAGGCTAATTTAGAGTGTCCAGTTCTCCCAGTCGGATGAACAGAGAAACCAGAAGAAGAACATGAAACTCCATGCAGACAGAACCTGAGACTTTTGAGCTGCAATGCACCAATATGACCTACAGCACCATCATTTCACTAAATGTCAAGTTGAAAATTGAAATTATGCTCATCACTGTAGGACAGAAAAGACCCGAATATATAATATAGTGTGCCAATGCTATCTGAGGTAATCATAATGAAGGAGCTGCCTCTTGTTATGAATGTGACTGATTTGAGCAGTGATAATAAGGCACTTAGACTGCTGTGCTCCAAATCAAGCCTGAGGTGTGTTATGCACTCATGTTGAGCAGTGCTGCATTCATAAGCACAATAGTGTTATGTTTTGCCCTTTATGGTCTATTCCATGTGCTCAACTTCAAGTCCAGCTGTGTTGAGAAAATGAATTGAAAGAGACGAGGCGGCGGAGAAAAAGTGGGACCCTGAGGACAAAGCCACTGCTAATGGCGTAAAGAGAGTCTTTCACTCTTACGAGGCCTGTGGCAAGAAAACTGATCTGGAAGGCAATGTGTATATAGCACTATAATATGTGAAGAGAAGGCAGAATGGGAAGAATAAAGTCTAAAGCAGGAAAAGAGGAATGTGCAGTTGATATTGAGATATTAAAACGTAAGAGCTATGACAGATTTGAGTTATGAGATAAAGGTCTACAGCCTAGAGTGGGGTGGGGTTATAGAATGGCGGGGTGGGAAGACGGAAATAAACAGGACTGTGATCAAAGTGAAAGGCATGAGGAAGAATGAGTATGAGCAAGAGATGTTGAAAAGATGAAGCAATATATGAGAAATTCCTGTTCAGCTGTTTATGCATTCTACAGACAACAGAATCTTTCCACTTCTGTGCTCTGCAGAAATTCAGGACAGACAGTAAAGTAAGGAGTTATTTCGGTGTTAAATGTATCAAACATATTTCTTTTTAAAAATGCCAATTCTTCACTACACTTTCCTTATTTATTAAACGAATTAAAAGGTGTTTTCACTTTCCAATTTGCTTTTGACAATGTTGCACATTTCTCTAACTTTGTATTAACACAAACCTTGAATGTCTGTTAATTGACTGGAATTTTAAGCAGCAAGTTCTCTAGCCTTCAGCCACAGGCTGTCGATGAACCGTGACATTTCACACAACATGACAGAACAATCTGAACTGAGGGAATGTGCAGCGGCTTCCGTTATCCTGGAACCGAAGCTGCCTATCAGTGGTCACACTGCTTTACATTAACACAGCTAACAGAAAATCCAAAACGTTTCTTATATTTCTCTTCTATTATGTGAATTGTGAATAATTGAGCATTATTTCTAGTATTATGGGCATATTAACTTTTGTTACCTATTTTATTTTATTTTGAAATAGAAGAGTTATAAAAAAATTCCTCAAAAAAGGTTACTTGTCATTCAGGACAGGGTTTGTGTTCTTCAATATTACTGCATGTACTTAACCTGAACTTAAGCTTTAATTGCTTAATTGTTCAGCTTGGTATCAACTTGACTCTGAGATTAAGGGCTCTGGCCACACTAACTTTATTTATCGTAGAGTCCTTTGATGTAGCCTCTTGCTATCACAAATTGTATATGTGATTTATACAATCTTGTTCACAGACAAGAAGAGTCACAGTGTTTTTGCAGCAATAATCTACTTCAGCAAATTACTTAAAGCATTAAAAGTGAACTGCAGGGATTCTGAGATCCCTGATATATCTTTACATTTCTAACTTTTAGTTTCTGAATCCTACAGCTTACTGACACTTCTGCTGCTCATTCACACTTCTGAAGTGGCAGTGTAATTAAGCTGATGTGATTTCCAGGATCATACAATTGGCCAATTTCTCTTCGAGGTATGAAATATGCATTTAACAAGTTGAATTCTCTCTAGTCCATCAAACCATAGCCTGATTAATTTTGAAAGATAACAGTCATCTAATAAAATGGTCTTTTTAACAATGCTTTGTGAGACAAGCTCTTTTAAATACGTTTCTCAACTATGGCTTTCATTCATTTTGATTGAAAATCTACTATTGAGGCAAAGAGGATTTATATTGGGGTTAAACTAGGAGGACCACAGGGGAGCTCTAGCACCTTTGGTTAATTTGAAAGGACGGCAAGCCAAGATCAGTTCCATGAAGAGAATGTATTTTACATTCCTTTGAATCATTCATTTCCTCATTCCTTCCTTCCTTCCTTCCTTCCTTCCTTCATTCATTCATTCATTCATTCATTTTCAGTATGAACTATATCATGATCTAACAATTTTCATGAATTCAGTTTAACTATTCTGCATGGCAAATCATACAGATATACAACCCATACACAGATGCATAGTATCTAGACTATAGTCCCTGATGTTCCTCTCACAACTATGATCTCCCCTGAATTTTGGAACTGTTAATAATGATTACGTTTCTCCTGTCTGGCTGATAATTTTCATTATCCTGCAAACCTTCTTGCTGTTTTATAGTACTTCATCTTGCTACACATTAGTGCATAGACTATTTTCTTCCAAAGAAAGAAAACTAAAGCCATTCCAAAGCTTTCACTGTCTAATCTACTTTGTATAGCCAGATGAAATTGTCCCTATTGAGCTTTCCAGCAAAATCAAATAATCTTACATCTTTATACAGCAGGCTTGTTTAATGGATTGATCGTTTAATTATAATTGATTGGCAGTTTGTAGCTAATTGTCTTGAAAACAGTCAAGATTAAACTCCAGTTGAGAGCTGAGTGAACTATAGATGGACAAAGGAAAGGATTATTATGACACGATGATGTTCATTTTTAATGGTTCATACTGTACCAAGCATCTTCATTACATTTCACCAGAAGATATTTAGGTACAATGTTACATGCCAAGACTGACAAACAATCGGCTACTGAATATTCTAAGTCTGCAAATCATGCAATTGTACCTTGGAAAATTGTGCAGAATGTAGAAAAGCTTTAATCACAGTTAGATGGCATTGGATAATATAAAGCTGTTCCAACGTTTCTGAAACAGAATAGTTCGATATGCCAGTAATAATGCCAGTTTTACCACCCAACATAATTTAGATGATGTTTGTACTCATTAGACAATGACGCCACTCTTAAGAGTGATTTTTTTTATATATTAAACTGAGCGTTGAATTAATTTATGTTTGGGGACGTAATGCATGTCTACCTCTTCAAAAAGCTCCAGGCTGTAAGTGTTATCATCGTCGGCGAAGAAAACCACTCCGGAGTCTGTGGCTGTGCGGTGCGCACGGAGCCACGAGAGCGCAGCGTTCCTCTGCTCTGTGGCGCGCGGCATCCCGGACCGTTTAAAGCGGCGCGGAGTGAGTACGTGCAGGTGCGTGTACGGGACGCGGGCGCGCGCTAAGAAGCGCGACACGAGCTCAGTGCGACTTGTCGAATCCTCAACCACAATCCAGTGGAAGTGCGGGACCTGGCGGAACGTGTTGGCCAAGCGCGTGAGCTCGGCTTTCTGCACGGCGCGGCTATACGTCGGTGTGATGGCGTAGATGAGTGGCGATGGCGGCGCGGTGCGATTGAGCGCATGGACAACTGTGTCCCGCCGCGGCGCGCTGCTCAGCCGGGACAGGTACGAGTGCGCCGTGTTGCGCACGGAGGACCTCTTCGTGTCGATGTCTATCACGATGATGACGATCAGGACCCACGGAAGCAGAATGAAAAAGCGACTATAGAAGATGGACTTCATCATGGCTAAGTTATGAAGCTGCCCGAGACGCAGGATCACCAATCCATCTCAGTTAGGTTATTTTAACACAAGTACATAAAGGAAGGGGTGTTAATAAGTACTTAATGTAATATAAATCTAACATAATCTAGTATCTTAGTATCTGTTAGAATACATCTTTAAAACAGAATCTTTAAAACAGAAGACTGAATCTACTTTTTTGTGCTTATTTCTCTTCTCCACTTCACCAGCTTCCACCAGCGTTCAGTATTTCGCAGTTCTTACAGCAGCGCTTTTAGAGCATCCTGTCAGTTTCCAGTCTCCTCTTACAAGACTAAAAGCGAGACAAAAACGACATATTCCTCCGCTGATCATTAGATGACGATTCATCTAATTGGTCTAATGATGATTCCTCCAGCATTGAAATCGACGGCACGAATAACAAACAACGGGTACAGATATTGAACTGAATCCACAGAAAACAGTCCCTAAACGCATAGCTGGCTTTGCCTCCATCTCTCCTCTGAGATGCGCTTCTGAGCTCTGAAGCTGAGCGGAGAGGCAGTGCGCAGGTCCAGCTGTGATGCTGCTGCTGCTGCTGCCTCAGAAATAACAGCGCTGTCATGTGAGGGACTGAGACTTCACTCTCTTCATTTGTGTGTGTGTGTGTGTGTGTGTGTGTGTGTGTGTGTGTGTGTGTGTGTGTGTGTGTGTGTGTGTGAGAGAGAGAGAGAGAGAGAGAGAGAGAGAGAGAGAGAGAGAGAGAGAGAGAGAGAGAGAGAGAGAGAGAGAGTCTGGAGAGTCTGACCGGAATACTAAACGATCTCGCCGAGACGCAACTGGATTAAATACGCACTGTTACTCCCTCTATATTCCTATACAGTTATCTGAGTTTGCCTTTCTAGGCACTATCCAACGCGTTCATGCAAGGAGGCTTAATTACAATAACTACAGCATCAAACTAATCATTGAACCTTGCTGTGTGTGTGTGTCTATTTTCACCATTAATATGGCTGCACAATATAATAGATGCATTATTAGGTGCGTGGGCACCGGGCCCACCTTGGAAATAAGTCTTGCCAGCTAAATCACAATAGAAATGCACTACTTTTTGTGAAATTCATGTAGACCATAAAATCATCTAGCCTCTGTGCTTTTAAATCGGCAGGTGTTCTGACTGAAGCTGTTAAATATTAGGAATTTCGGTATATACTTTCGATAAATCTTGTTTTTCATAAATCTTTCAATTTAGATGACCACGCCAATCATTGTGGTTCATTTTACAGCTAATTTATATCTCTTTGATTAGTTATGTAAATCAAGAATTTTGAGAATATTGCTAATGGGAACAAGATGGGGCAGCATCCCTTTATCTTCAGAGTCGCTGGTTTGATCCTGTCTTTGCAAAGCTTATGCATGTTCTTACCATTTCTATGCAGGTTTCCCCTGAGTTCTACAGTTTCCTCCCACCTACCAAAAGCATCCCAGTAGGTGGACTGACTAAGCTAGATTGCTTTAGGTCTGAAAGAGTGGGCAAATATGTTTGTGCATAGAGATCTGAGGTGAGACAGGATATAGTCATGCCTCATGCTCACTGTTTCCAGAATAGGATTTGGATCCATTATAGCCATGACTAGGTTAATTCAGTTATTGAATTTCAATGAAACAATATATGCATCAAGATGGCACTATGTAAAAGACATAGTATTTTTGCAACTATCATGGACATTTGCAAGTCAATAGCAATGTGCTCTTCATGGCAAAGTAATTTTTCAGTTTAAAAAAGATTTTCTGTATCCTCATGAATGGTATGATTGACTGTGTTGTCTGTACCTCTCATTCTTCTTTTGGTATGTCTTACTGAGAATGAAAGCTCCATCTGTTGGACGTCATTATATACAAGCATATCCCAATTTCTGTTTGATAGATAACCCCAGTGGCAACAATCTAATCGTCTGATGTCAATTGAGAAGAAACATAGTAATTAATATACGCATAATGTTTTAGCCAGATGACGTGGCTGAAACGGCTGGAATATTTAGCTGAAAGCAATATGTTGTTCATGTTGGTAGAGCTGTGTTTGATGATCTCATTTCTCCTTCTTGAGCACCGTGACAGCTACCTGTTGTGACATCTAGTCTTGCCCCCCTTTCCCTTGATACATAAGGCACTGTCAGCTCGGAAAATGTCAATCAAGTGGAGGACGAGAGGGAAGGATGGAGGCGGCTGTCACAGTCCACTGTCTCATTGTGGAGACTCTTTTGTTCAAGTTGGTGAAAATGTGACAGCTCTGTCACCTAGAATGAAATGAAAGAAAAATATAGCAAAAGAACTGAAGCCAATGAAAGAGGCTCAGGAAAGACACAGAAAGCTTTAGATAGTTTTCATTTGTACCATGAAATGAGTGTCACATGGATTGACTGGTGTGAAATGGGAAGGAAGAAGCTGATGGAATAAGGAGGATGTGTTCCATGGACCCATCTGAATCCTAATTCATCAGCGAGCGTAAAAGAGCAATAGCATTTTCTTTTTTACACTTTATCCCTCTATCCATTTTAACAGAAGAGGAGGGATTGGAGCGTGATGTTTCTGAAAGACAAAGGGAGGAATGAGATTAAGAGAGAAGGGATGGGGAGGAGACTAAAGAAAGTGGTTTATTGATGGAGGAATATTTCTTCAATACTGCAAGTCAAGCATCCAATGTGCAATAACAACAAATTAAAGCACTGCCCCATGAAAATAGATCACAGCTCAACTAGATTAAGTGATAATTTAGATCTCAATTCAATAAGTGTGTGGCAAAGCAATTTAGATCCTCATAATGAATGGGAAATATAGACCATGCATGTCAACACCATTTGCATAGAAATGGCTTTTTATCTCTTTTCTTTATTGTGTGAACTTGACTCATGCTAATACATTTTCTCAGTGTAACCCAATCAAGACAATGGGTTTACAGTTTACTAGATTGGGTTTCTATCTTGCATGCCGTGGCAAGGTAATGCTACAGAATCTACTTTAAACTAATTACAGCCGTTTGCAATTTATTTCAATTCTTGTTTCCGGGTTGATTTAATTTCAGTATAAAGCTTTCATTTTCAAATTGATTGCTTTTTATTAATAGAAATGCTTCTGCAGAGTTTGCCACAATAAATGTTTTAAAGTAAAATGATTTTAAGCTATAAAACAAATAATATTGACCAAATATTAGCTTATATCTACATTAAAGGAAATTGCAGAGCTTCCTTTTAAATGTTTTTTAATAAAGGGCAAGATTTCATATTTTTCATTTACTGACGTACTTATGAAAAATTCATTTTGGCCAAAGATTCTCCCCAAGACACACAAATAAATTGGTCACGATACTACAGAATTTCTCAGATGCAATATTAATAGAGGAAACATTTCATCGAAACAATAACATGTGATTCCAGCACAGCTATAAAATCAATTGTGTTGAAACAACCTTGAGTCCCTGGCATGATATCTGCTACGGGATTGATTTGCATAACAAAAGTAAGTGTCTTTCACAGGACACATTCTGGTAAACAGGGGAGAAAGAATGTGACATGAGAGCTGATGCATATTAAGACTGCACCAACACCGCACAATGATGTTGCTAGAATCCTTGCCTACCCAAGAGATATGAGATCCACATAAACATGTATCAACAACAGTGATGCCAGGTTACACTCTGTGTTTGATTTGACCAATTATCAGATATATCCTTAAAGATGCATCTAGCATAGTAATTCTATTCTGGTGCTAGTGAATCATTGCACTCCATGTGTAATGATTCATGTGTTGGCTGTAGATGATTGCTATAAAACTGCACTTGTTCATACATCTGGCTCTGGGCCACAGAAGCTGTAAAAGACCAGTTTTATACTTAATGAATTTGTGGAGAGATTATATTAGTCTGCCTTGGGCACATGATAGAGCGAGAGGGGGGGAGAGAGAGAGAATGAATTATTGTTATAAGCATTGTTAATGAAGAATCCCTGTATAAACTCAAGGCAATAAATTTGTCTTTCGAATGCTGGGTTGTGTTTTGACTAATTGTCTAGCTCAAGCTCTTACTACAGAACCATAAAATTTACAACCAACAGCCATGGTGAAGACACACAACACAGAATTAAGATGAATCTGCTACAACAAAAGAAGATCACACTGGGTTCCACTCCTGGAAGCCGAGATCAAGAATCTTAGGCCACAGCAGGCACAGTCTCACCAAATCTGGACAAAGATTCAAATCTTCGTCGATATCTCATGTAAACGGTAACTGATGCTCTTGACCTGTTGTGCTGCAATGTGCTGCTACCATGTAATTGTCTGACTGGATAATTATATGAAGGTTCATGGGTATAGGTGTTTCTAATAAAGTGTCCAGTGGGTATATCTTGAGATGTGCTAATATATGAGAGATCATGCAAAAATTGACCTGGCATTTCAAAGCACTACCTGAGAAAACGGTTTGCAATTGCATTTGGCACGGGAAGCTTGGCATGCCACATGCACATCACAATTAATTGGCCTCATTTCACAGCAATCTAATTTGTTAGCATGACAAGTTGTTGTTAACAATAAAGAGCAGTGGCAGGCTGATCAGTTAGGCCAGACTCTGTGGTCCATGTTGTGGGATGGTGCAGGCTCACAGGGACCTGAGGCTAGCTAAAGTGAGCTTAGAGTTTGCAGGCTTGTTTCACACTGTCCCTGCTGATCACACAGCCTCCTGACTCCATGTACCTAAGGCTGATGAATGCCTGTGCCCTTGGTTCTGCTGCTCTCCTTGGGAAAAGGACACTCATTAGGCTCTCAGTCTCATCAGAGTAAAGCAGGACGTGACTAATAGACCCCACACTTTCTCTCTCTCTTAATCTCAGTATGTCTTTGATTTATTAAAAGAGCACATGATTAAATCATTCGATTGAGAAATTACAGATTTCTAACGTGTTTTCCAAAACTGTCATTTAAATGACTGTCAGATGCACATGTTTTTTAGATTAACACATTATACATGATACTTTAGAATTACTTGGTTGTCACGTTATGAGAGGAAACATTTCAACGATGGATTTCCAACACAGCTCTAGGATTAATTTTGATGAAACAGCCTTCAAACTTAGACATGATAGCTGATATCTGTTCTATCTCTTTTTGGCTTAGTATCACATGATTATGAGACAGTCTTCTACAATTCTCTCTAAATGGACTCTCAAATTAATGTAATTGTTGTATGCTCCGCACATAGCTTCCTCCATATTGCATAAAAATAGCTTGCACGTAATGGCTGAAAAGCCTTTAACAGACTCTGAGTATAGACAGACATCAAAATGCTGCATCATTATCCATTTCACTTGCCATAATTTCTCACAATACTCTTTAGCTTTCCTATCTCCAGAACATTTCTCTGTGGAAAGAGGTTATTTGCAGGCTCTCTTGATGGGGTGTTAGCTCAATGCTGGTAATTAAGCCCACACCCAAACACTCAGCGCCGCCTGGCAGCTTGTTACATTTATAACTTCAGTAATGTGGTGCGCACCATGTACATGAACAAACACCACAGTAAACCCAAATCAGTCTTTCCTCAGAAACACTGCATAATTGAACCATTCCCTAAGCATGGAGCTGTTAAGTATGCTCCTTGCTGAATTATGGATGGCCGGCAAAATGGGCAATAAAATATGAATGGCCGGTTTTTGTAGCCTTTGCAGCTCTTATGGGCGCAGATGTTAGATGTGCAGCTTGTGAGCTTTAATAAAAAAAATGCTGCACTGGAAAGAGCATCCAGCCCTTATGGGGCCATCCATAAAAACATATGGCTATAGATGATCATCTAAAGTGCCCTTCCCTATGTTTACCTTTCTTTCAGGCATCCGTCTGTGTAGCATATTAAGTGTGGGTGTGTGATATATTTTTTAGAGTGCTAATGCCAGCATATTTTAATGACTTGCTGTGTTCAATTTTTAGTCCATTTCACAAATCCGCACTCCTGCACACAAGCCGATTTGCTTTTGTAGGCATGTATGCCTTTTTTCTTTTTGTTTTCTGTTCATTGTCATGAGCATTTCTGTCCCCTGTGCATCATGCTGACTAGACAGAGCATAAGAGACAGACAGACAGCTGAAGGAGAAGCAGGAGAGCAGTCTACTGGCTGTTTCAATGTGCTGGCAGTGAAGCATGTGGTGTCCCTGCACATGGTGCACCATAGGATGTCATTTAACAGCCATGGCCAAGCAGAAGCCAGTGTGTTACACAGCCACAACATTTGCTAAGGACAGAATTCATATTCCGGTATCATGCCAGCAGGTTAATAATGTTGTCCCAGTGCATTCTAAAACTCTTATCAGAGCCTGACTTTATATTATGCCCGAGATACATGTTAAATGATTTTCTCTGCAGATACTGTCAAGGCATGACACTAAATTGCAAATACAAGCTTGGAATGCAAAGAGTCACCTCTAGATGGTTATACTCAATAATGTAAATGAGTAACAAATATGAGATGTAAGATTTATTGATTGTACAAACAATCCTGCTTAGCTTCTCATATGATAACAGCTTTTATGATAGCAGATTTTTTCACTATTTTAATCATAATTACTACCTTTTTGTTTACAGAGATTAAAAATGTATCTTTAATTAATTTTAATCTGTTCAGTCAGTTATACTGTTCTTGTATTCAGAGTTAACACAAATACAAAATGTGTGTGTGTGTGTGTGTGTGTGTGTGTGTGTGTGTGTGTGTGTGTGTGTGTGTGTGTGTGTGTGTGTGTGTGTGTGTGTGTGTGTCATAATGCAGATCGGTCTCTGCTGGATCTCTAAGCCTTATTCTGCACAGCTCATTAGCAGGTACTAGAAGAGCAAATGTGCATACAGAAATGAGGAGACAGAGGTGAGCAACATGATGTAAAGTGTGCTGTGTGTGAATGGGCAAACACAGAGCATTAGGCATTATTTAGAGAGATGTGATATTAATGAAGCAGGGGCCACTGTGCTCTCACCACACCACTAAAGCCACTGTAATAGATTGATAAAGTTCCCTGGACTTCAGGGTTACAAGTGTGTGTGTTGGGTGTAAACTAAATAGCTTTGTGAGTGGTAGACAGGGGGAAGTTGGTTAGTAGCATTGGTGTGGAATATTAAAGAGCTTGGATGAGATTTGGGTCTAGTATTTGCTTTGCTTTTAGGTGTCAGGGTGTGAGAAAAGAAATAATGCATATATAATGGTGTTGCTGTTTATGCAGGGTGATTTCTGGCATGGTGGTATTTTCTTGGATGTAATGGAAAGCCAACTCCTCAGGCCTGGCTCTACATAGTTTGTCATACACATTCAGATAATGACCCATCTGCTACTGCCTGATGATCAAACAGCTTGATGCATAAGGGGGAGTGGGTGTTGAGAACATTGTCGAAATATGGGTTTCAAGAGGCCATGGTTCCATTACAGGAGACATACTGCTCTCTAGAGGTGATATTTAGTATTACTCAGAAGCAGCATTGCTGTTGCTTAATGATGAGCATAAATATCCATGTCATTTTTTATCTAAGTCTAAGATTTACAAATACATATGTTTATTTATAGTATTTAACTTTTCAAAATCAATATCTTTATTTGTGCCATTAAGACCTTAACATGTTCTGGAGTGTATTTGTTAACGATTCATTTGCCCTTCAATTTTTCAATCCTTAGATTCCAAACCCATGATCTTTGACCTTCTCAAGCAGCTCAATGTTCTCTCTTCTCTGTAATCAACAGGATGTGATTATTTCCTCCCTCTCTCTCTCTCTCTCTCTCTCTCTCTCTCTCTCTCTCTCTCTCTCTCTCTCTCTCTCTCTCTCTCTCTTTCTCTCTCTCTCTCTCTCTCTCTCTTATGACACAGATCCTGTGGTGATGATAATCACCGATGTCATTGTAAAAACAGAATTAATAGCTTCACAGTCAAGAGAGTACAATCTCAGTCAGAATGCTACAGAACTTTAAACAAGACCATCACAATTACGAAGAAAGCCCAACATTGCCTGAACTCCGTTGCCAAAGTCTAAGTACCACTAAGGCTGAAACTGACTTTCAGTCCTCACTCGTTAACCATACAGTATGCACAAAATCTGACATACTGTATATACAAACAATACTTATATACTCATATATAAATTGACAATACATATCTTTGGGAAAATGAAGTGGTGAAGCTACAGGGAAAAAATGGAAACTTTGGAACCCCGTGGAAAGAATGTCGTGTTTTGACAACAACTGTTACATCATTAACGAAAATCTAAGTGAAGTGCCTCAGGTGACAGATGCTGTGAAAATCTACTAATGCTAGTTAGTATCTGTAAATAAACTACAACACAGTCTAAACTCAGAACGTAAATTAAACATAATATGAAGAAATAAAACACATCCAAATCCACAATACAGTTAATAATAAATATGTTTAAAATAATTATCCTGTATCTGGGCATACATAGAGACTTTGTGGGTTTAATGAAATAGCTGTGGTGTATCACACACAGGCAGATCCACTGTATATAGTAAAGTACATCAATCAGAGCTTCCAGGCAGACTGCCATGGAAATGCCATATGCCATCATGCCCAGTTTAAATGAGCTTTGGATACCCACCAAGACTCTGGAGCATTGTGCTGCTGGCAGCTCTGGTCACTAAGCTCTGGGACTGTGATGCAGAAGGACAGCTCATCAGTATTTAGTGTTCATCCTGTGCTTTTTCAGGACTTTTTCATTGCCTCTAATTTTATTCCTCTGCTGATTCCTTTTCCGGGGCTTCGGATTTGATTCATCCACCCCTGCTCCCTATTTGAACGCTGCCATTATGTGCTCTAGTGCTCCCAAAGATTTAGTGAGCTGTTAGATACCCGCAGCTATCAGGTTGCTTAGTAACATTTCTTGATTTGCAGTCTAAATCAAAAGTCGTTGTTAATTACTTTGTCAAGTAGCCAAGCATAGCAGACTTCAAAGATTTTACTGCCAATAGTCACAGGTTTTGTGAGTCATCTGTCTTAAGACTGGGCCAGACTCTATGAGGGGTGCAGGCTTTTATATGCCTCAAAATGTTGCAGTGTAACTGCTGAGAGCTTTCCTTCGGGATTCTAATATATACAATTGTACTGTTTATAGCTGTTGAGAATACACAGTGCACTACCTATAAAAGAAAAGTATGCTTTTTTTCTACTCTTCATGTTTGTCTTTTATCATATTTTTTTATATTTTTGTATAATTAAATCTTTACAATCTGCACTAAATTATTTGCATTGATGATCTTTAGCCATTTTACCATACTGTATAATACAGAATGTACTTTTCACAACATGTACTTTTAAGGTCAACTGCCCAGGCCATCTTTCTTGATTTTTTTATTTCATTTACATACTAGGAAAATGAACTCCTAAAAACTTCTTAGAGCTAGTCTCTGTAAATGTAATTGCAGGCTTATTCTTTTCATTCTGGCCGTTTTCATCAGGCCTGCACTTGAGACAGCAAAGACAAATTGTTTTATGTATTTTTTTCATGCCAGTCAGATAATAGGTAAATATGGCCATCACCCCAATACTAACTATGCTATCACAAATAACAAGTTTAGCTCAGAAAGAGTTCATTTTCCACCTCCATATTGTGTGCATTGAATTTGCATGTACTCACTCTCTGGGTACTCTGGTTTCCTCCCCAGTCTAAAGTCATGCCTTGTAGGCTGATTGGCATTTCTAAATTGTTCATAGTGTTTGAATGGTGTGAATGTGTGCAGTGGGGCCTTGTGACTGGTTGGCACCTTGTCCAGGATGTCCCCTGTCTTGTGCCCTGAGTGTCCTTTGATAGGCTCCCTGTGACCCTACAGTATGTAAGTAAGGTAAGTGTAAGGTACGTGGTACATGGTCAGATGGATGGAGTGGTAGATTTTAAGCACTAAATAATAACACTAGTGCAATCTACATCCTGCAAATCAAATTACACATTTATGTTTAGGTGTTTAATGAAAAACATTAATTTTACATATATAGCACTAAGATTCTGCTTAGTTCAGACCCAAACTTCAGTTGTTAGTCTTTATTAGTATAATAATAGTTAGGTTATTCACACGTTTCCCATTTTAGATGCAGTTTAATCTAAATTTAAAAGCCAACCACTAAGATTAAGATTTCAGATTAAGTTTTAAATCCAGATTTATTTGCAGAAGAATCGACTCTTTCGTTTATCTGCTTTGAGAAGCCAAAGGAGTCGGCTCAAATCATCTGACTCCCTGAAAAGAGCCGAAATTCTTATCACTACTGTACTGAACGGCTCGAGTACAAGGCGACACTGGCCACGCCCCCTTAACGGGGCAGCTGAGCAGACCGTTCTCCGACTGAGCGGAAGAGAGCTTAAAGGTCTTCTGATTGGCTGCAACAAAGCAACGTCACTCAATCAATTTTAACTCCTTCATTGCTAGAAGATTTTTGTTACTCACCTGATAAATTGGTCCATAATATCAATGCTTATGTGAAATTTTGACTCAGTGAGATTGGCCATTTATTAATAAGAGTCGTTCAAAATTATGCTGATTTGAATTTAAACAATCCCAAAGTTACAGAACTATTATATTTGCACACCATCAAACTGTAACTGAACCATCATCCAATTCAGGATATATATACATATAGTAAGACTGCTAGCTACATTTATCTCAGGCCTTCAGTCGAGCCAGTGACAAAATTCTAAGGAGAATTATTAATAAACAAGGGGTGTCAATAAGGGCCCAGGGTAGTTTCAGGTTTTCATCCCAACCAAGCAGAAGTCATACCTGAATGTCAATTTAATTAAAGCCAAGATCAACAGATTAAACAGATGGAATTGGGTGTGACTGGGTGTGACCAGCCCTTGGTACTAAAGGTGATTCTCCACTGGAGCTTGCCTGAATCTTTTGCACCATCAACACAATTAATATTGTCATTCTAAAAGGACACACCAGTAACCAAATGTGTAGTTCACTGTTGGTTAAATATTGAATCACTTTGATTATAATTTACATTTACAGCATTTAGCAGACACCCTTATCCAGAGTGACTTACATTATCTAATTATTTTTTTTAAACACAACTGAGGGTTAAGGGCCTTGCTCAGGTCCTTAACCAATAATGGCAGCTTGGTGGATCTGAGGTCAAACTCACAACCTTCTGATTGGTAGCCGAACACCTTAAACACTAGGCTACCATACATAATGGCTTGTGACTACCTTTTATGGTGTAGCATTTGGCATTAAAGAAAATAATGTTTAGGTCATTTGATCTCCATTCTAAATATTATAGTTATTCTACTTCTAGAAAACAAAAGGTTTTTACACTTAATATTATGTAATACATATATGAATATTCTACGTTTTGTATCTGGGTCTTAACCTGGTGAAGTCCATTTGCAAGGTTTGACATGCATTCGGACATGCTTATCTGCTCAGTACAATTGTACAAAGTGGTTATCTGGGTTACAGTTGCCTTCCTGTTGCTCAAATGAGTCTAGCCATTCTCTCCAACAAAGTCTTGCTGCATGTTGTGTATGAAAATCCTTGAAGTTCAGTAGTTTTAGAAAAATGCAAAGCAGCCTGTCCTGCACCAACAGTCATGCCATGGTCAAAATCACAAATCACAATCACATTTTCTCCCCATTCTAATTATTTTTCCCATTCTGGTTAAACAGAGCCCGAACCAGCTGGCCCAGATCTGCATGACGATACACTGCTGCCACATAAGTGGATAAAGTGCCCAGTGAGTGTAATATTGATTAGTAGTTGTTAGAGGTAAAAGAGGTGTTTTTTATACTGCTGGAATAGTGTTCAATACAACATTAAGCATGCTTCATACTGTAAATAACTGTTTTTAAAAAGTTCTTTTAAACATTCAAAAAAATATTATTTGGCCTATTCTTGTTATGGGGCTTATAAGTTTTCATGATTCTTAGTAAATATACTAGATTTCAATCAATTCATTTGTGATTTACGTTTGTGACATTATTTTTATATCTTGTTTTGACCTTCTAATCCTTTGTATATAAGTACTTTGAGGTTTTGCTCTCAAAATAAAAATACAATATAAATAAGATGTATTAATTAACTGTGATTACTAGGACTAGGCTGTGTCACTAGACCATATGAAATAAGAAATAACTCACTATACAATATTCTACCTAATACCTTGCAAGTAACCAACAATAATAAACTTAGCTTTGTGAAAAATTACTCATAAATTTTACTTTAATAAACATATTGAGAGATAAGATAAAGTGCCAATGTTACTTAATTAAAAATTTAAGTATTAAGTTTTTTGTTAATGTAAAAAGTGTTTTTATTACTTATGTAAATTTGTTAGAAGAAGGCTAATTGTAAAAGCAACTATGGTGACACACCTTTTCTGCTCATGTGCATGGTTAATGTCTATGTAAGTAAAATACTACAGAATTGCTAGAATTTGACTGGCTGCCTAGACAAATAAATAGCTACATCAATTTTAACTGGAGTTAGCAAGAAAAGGACCACATAGTTAAATATTACCTAATTTACAAACTAATTACCTAACCAATTTACCAAGCTGATTAGCAAATCTTTTCTAGATTCACATTAGTTAGGGTTAAAGGAGCAATGTAGACAGTTCATTTTATGTGATTATTTGTTTGGATGCAAAACTATGCCTGTTTTATTGATACACTCTATGTCTGGATGAGAAGAAAGTCCTTCAGGATTTGTAATGACCACTGATTTTATATAAATAAATAAATAAATAAATAAATAAATAAATAAATAAATAAATAAATAGTGAGTAGTATTTAAAAAATATATTACGGGTAATACTCAACCTTAATAATGTTCAAGTATAAATACGGTAAACAGGCTATTATTTAAGGTATAGATATTATTGTTATTTTTATTATTTGGTATATATATTTTTTTTACCAATATGGCACCAAGTATCGCGATAACAGGGTGCGCGAGACTTCACCATGTCGTTAGCTTGTAAGTGATCTACTAATTAATTAATTGTTTAATAAATAAAATGATTTCCATTGAGGAATCAGAAAACATGTTAAACCGGTACGACTATGTCTAGCTATCGTATCTGTAGTATTTGAGGGTTTTTTCTACATATATAACAATAGGAAATGACTGGTTTAGGTGGTTTAGATGGTTCAGGGATCGACTATAGGGTTCAGTGAAAGTTTAATGAGGAACTAAAACAGCTGGTGTGAAGAGGCGGTGAGCTTCCCTAACGGCACAGTGATGCTGCTTCACCGCCACCATTGCGCCTCTATAGAGCTCGTGTTCACGTCGCTTGGGAAGTCCTGCGTCCTGTCCAATAGAAACAATGCTTGAGCATCGCACGGCTTATTTATAAAGCGCTGTGTGGCAACAGTGTGAGTAATGTAGAAGCAGGGAGGCGGTTTGAACACAGACGCGGAGCTTTGGTGTAAATGGGAAATCTGATGGGCGCTCTGAGGTACAAGGAGCCGAGCACCGTGGAGGAATGTGACTCGACCTGGGAGACGGACTCGGAGAGCGACGAGCATCCGGGAGGAGAGCAGGACAGCGGGGTGTCCGAGTCCATCGCTTTTTCGGAGTCAGGGCACTGTGAAGAGCAGCAAGACGGCTTTCTTAAGGTAAACTACTCCATAATAGCGCACAGGAGCTGACAGCAAGGCAACAAAGACGCACCGAGCGCAGCGGGGTTCATCACCTCCAGAGCTGTGTGTGTGTGAGACGTGTAGATCTCTGCTACATGCACTAACCGTTCCTGGTGGCTTCGCTATTTTATTCCGTCATTAAAATGCAAGAGGGAAAATAGGAGGAAATAAACGCAGGCCATTTGCCGTCTTTTCTAAGCGAGGACAGTGTAAAGAGAAATAACAACAGAATGAAGAAGGATTGTACTAACAGGACACTTTATTGCCGTATAATCCACGTGTCATGTTGTTGCGTGGATTAAAAACAACCCGCTCTATTCATAGCAGCTACAAGATTAGATAGAATTCACTCCACTGTTGTTGATTTAGAGCCCCGTTCTGTAGACCTTCGTGTATTGGTGAGTTGTAGGTGCTGGGATACTAACATTGAGCTTCTCCTAGTTTTAGAAACCGTGACATTAAAACCTATTAAATCTGACCCAGTTTCTCCTAGATGTCTTTTATTTCCTATCATTTTACATGCAGGATCAAGCTGTTCACCTGCTTTCTCAAAGACTAACCCAATAAGGCTTTTTTTTTTGAATGACTACACTGTGATTTTCATGCGAAATATCATCAAATATCAAACAAAAATATGCACACAGAACCTATTTGTCTGAAGTGAACACGTGTATAAAGACATTTGTTCCATGTCCAGGTGAATGACTAATCTGCTTTACAGTAAACAGTAGCCCAATGTCTGATGGGTACATTCTTATTGGCCATAGATCACTTAGCAGTGTACGTATTTAATAGATTTAAATTCGACTCATTTATGTTCATATTTGTAAAACTCATTTAGATTTTGCTTCTCTGAATTCATCATGAGACATTCATCATGAGTGTATTAGTTTCCTTCCACAGACACGAATGCACACACAACGTTAGATGTCCGACCATAATCCAATAATTTTTTTGGCCACATACTGTACTGCTATCTGCAATATACCCACAATCAGGTTGGAGAAAGTGATGATCAAGAAAAAGGAAAACCTAAAGGAATGTTCGTATTCCAGCAGTGGAAATTGTGCATCTCTGTGGAATCATGCACAAATAGTTCATCTCATGAGCAATCTCATTCATACATACATTCTTTATACCTATTTGACTTTTTTTCCCCCTCTTTCTCTCCTACACAGTTTAATGACACAGCTGAGTCATCCACTAAGATGAAAAGAAGCTTTTATGCTGCCAAGGACCTGTACAAGTACCGCCATAGTTATCCGGTAAAATTTTACCCACTCTCTTAGCTGTTTTTCCACTCCACAGCAGAGTACTCGGAAATGGATACTCTTTTAATGGATTTTTGCTTTGTTGAGTGTCATATTTTTTCACATACTGTAATCTGTTTGATGGATTAGAGGATATTTGAGTGAACATCAGTAGGTGATACCCTGACAGCTTTAAATCCAGTTTTTGTTGTGTTGCATGTTTTGTGTCAGCTTTAAAGAACAGGAAATAACCTTGGTGTCCAACTTGACCTGCATAACTTCTTCCCACCAACCAAGTTCACAATGAATTCATCTTAGCCTCAGGACACTTTCTTTATCACTCCCTTCTCTTCACCCTTCTATGTTTTTCTCTGCACTTAGAATTACAAGGAGCCTCGGCTGAAAAATGAGTACCGCAATCTGAGATTCTATCTGAATAAGATTCCTCTGGTTCCAGATGGTAAATGTGTGTGTGTGTGTGTGTGTGTGTGTGTGCGCGCGCTTCTGTAAGTCACTCTTGAGAAGTACATCTGTTAAATGCTGTAAATGTAAAATGTATGCACCTGCCTATTTGTCTTCCCGGTCTTTCTGTGCATTGCCAGTTTATCATAACAAAAAAGATTCTCTATTTTTATAACCAAAAGCTTTAACACACTTTTTTCACATGTACTGTATACTGTATCCTGCTTTAATGTAGCAGTTGGTCCTGTTTCATAATTATTGGCATTTATAGAAGTTACAACTTCATGCTTTATGCCATTATGTGAGAGGATCACAAAGTTTTTGGTGGTTTCTGTAAAGAGATGATCATTGGCATCATATGTGATTTTTCTCTTCTGGAAAAATCATGTTTGAGTTCCATGACAATTGGATAAGTATTCGGTATTAAATTCCACAGAGAATTGGAACTTTATTATGTTTGTTCATAGTACAATATGTTTCTATGGATACCCATTGTAAAATGATCAATGGGTATGATTTTTATTAATGTAAAATACATGGACAAATAAAAGAAAAGCTGATATAATGTCAGGTAGGGTGATGAGTATGGTGATGTCGCCAGCTGTGTAAAACAAAAATCCCGGCATTAAACTGGTTTTTGATCTGATGACCACAAAGGCCATACATTTGATTTCTGTTGATTCTCACATGATTCGGTGATCTCCTTGGTCTTGCAGATAGGGCAGAGCCATCCTGTAGAGACCATCCTATCAGGATAGAAATATTTCTTCATAGGATTAAGTTGATGAGTTGGAAAAATTGTACTGATTTTGCAGTGAACCACCTGTCCGAGGTGACAATTGAATTATGCCAAACCATTTCATCTCAGCTGTAGATGTTTTTCATGGCAGGTTAAAGGAGAGAACCATGACTTTATAACTAGCCCCTTACTGTATACTGTTTAGTTCAAGATTTACTGTGAATGCACCACGAAACTCATGGGAAAACCTGTGAGATTGAATGGTGTTTCCACTGTGAACCATGATATACCTGTAAACCTTAAGCAACACATTTGAGTATAATTTTGCAAAAATGCAGTTTTGACTGCAAGGATGCATGTGTCATGATAGTAAGCACTCACAAATCATTTCCACTGTTGATGATTGTAAATTCATTTACAGATGCAAATGAATGACAATTTAAACCCGTGTACTGTGAATGTAAGGTTTTATGAAACCCTGAACCTGTGGTATAGATCTATCACACAGTGCAAAAAGTCATATAGCAGTACATAAAACCACATCATTTTCACATCTGAGTGAGTGAAGAAACAGCCAGAGTTGAGCATTCTCAGGAGACCCATCTCATGCACAGTCACAAACAATGTACTTAGCATTCTCCTCCTTCCTCATTGTCTTTAGGCAGACATTGTCTCAGGTGCCTCGTCTAAAAAACAGCTTGCAGTGACCAAAAGTAAGAAAGATGAACTACATAGGAGCTGGAGAAAAGAGTGGACACAAACATGTCTCCACAGACATGCCAAAAAAATAATTGGACATTTCTAATTTCATACATGAAGGACTGCTTTGACATTTAGGTGGTGTTTCTTTTCCAGGAAGGCAGGTAGCATCTAGGTCCGAGGTTCAGTCTTGAGGTTGGGTAATTATCTGTACGGAGATTCACATGTTCTCCAGGGTTTTCCCGTTTCTTCCTACATGACATCTATCATGACCCTCACCATGATAAAACACTAAAGATGAATTAATGCTTGTGATTTGAAGTATGCTGCCTACCTGTGTATTACTTTTCTTTGACATGTGATACAGTACCTTTTTACTTTTGTATCTGTCCCTTCAGGAATCTATGTTGAAGAGATCCTCACCAAATGGAAGGGTGACTACGACAAGCTTGAGCACAATCACACATATATACAATGGTAAAGCCTTCCAGCATTATCTTCTGTCTCATACTGCATTTAAAAGTGACTCTTTTTTGATATTTTGGTGGCATTTCAGTCCTGAGCTCAAAGTATTCTGTGTGGTGTTTTGGATATTTCGTCATATAAAAAATACAAATATGACCGGTGTTGTCCCTGCTACACACTGTGATCAGGGACAACAGGATAAAGGGGTTAATTTTTAGAATGAATTATCCTGAATATTACACAGGAATATTACACAGGAATCAGCAGAACAAAATCAGATCTCATACGCATGCTAGGAACTTTACCACCTCTACTCCCTCTCTCACACACTCACACTTTTTAATTAACAAAACTAAGGACTATTTGCACTGTCAGTTTGCAAATTAAAAACACAAATGTATGAGTTGCTAGTGTTAGAACAATAAGAAATGGTAGAGTGGTGAAGTAGGCAACCATCCAGCACTGCTTGGACTGATTTCCTTTGACTTTGTAAAAGTTATTCAATGACCATTCCAGCAGAATACATCCTGCAGCTACAAAGGGATTAATTGATTAAAAGTGAGGGATCAGTACACTAGGATTGTAACTGTTTAGAATTGCTAAAAATGATTATTTTAATATTCTATTGTAGTCTTTTTTTTTTTAACGCATGAAGATAATGCAATAACTTCTCTCCATTTTTGAAGGCTTTTCCCTCTCAGGGAACAAGGCCTCAATTTCTATGCCCATGAACTCACTCAGGACGAGATTAAGGTAAAAGCTAAAGTTTCAAACTTGAGATAAAGATAAAAGCTTTACCATTTAACATTCAGTGTATACGCTGACTTTTAATTGGTTTTTGTTGTATTAACTAAGAAAATATTTGATCAGTCACAGAATGATTCTCTGATATCATGAACAGGAATTTCAGAACACCCCAGAAGCCAAGCAGCGCTTCGTGCTGGCATACGCCATCATGTTGGACTTCTTTGGGATCAAGCTTCTAGATAAGAATGGAAACGTAGCCCGTGCACCAAACTGGAATGATCGTTTCCAGCACCTAAATGAGTGAGACTCTTTTTCTACAAACTATGTGAGCATTTCCTACCATAGTTCCTGAATATTCTGAGGAACCCAAAATATTCCTGAAAATAATCAGGAACTGAGATTGGGTGTTGTCAGGTTCTGGAAATTCCCTGAGTGAGAACAACAGCTGCTAGACAAATTTGTAGCTTGATGTTCCTCCACACTTCAGGGACAGTACTCACTATACGGTTGGGTCAAAATATTTGGACACTGACACAATTTTTTTGGAATTTTGTCTCTGTAATACCAGCACAGTGGATTTGAAATAAAGCAATCAATATGTGATTGAATTGTTTACTTTCACCCTTAATTCAAGTTTAATTCATAAATATTGCATAGAATTAGAGACATATTTTTCACAGGCTCAAAAATAAGTGGCCAAAGTACACAAAGGATTCGTTTCCAAGTATTAAAATTAGTCCTTGAATTTATAATTGTTAAAGTCTGGAACTCATGGACATTAGCACATCCTGGCTTTCCTGTGCATTAAGTTGCTGAGTTTCTGAAAACCTTCATGTATCCCTGTAAAGGTCTCATGGAGGAAACATTTTCTGGCTCCTTTCCTTTTGCTTATTCAATCTTTCCCTGCACCACTACAAGGTTCTCTGTGCATCCTGCACCACCTTCACCCCACCCCTGAGGCCACACTCACATTTTCTCACTATTCTTGCTGACAATGCAAAAGGAGTATTTGCATAATATTCATTAGCAAGTTTAAAAACAAGTGCATGTGTAGCTGGATCATTGCTTTTGTTAATTGAGTTGAAAATGCTAATGAACGTACACTATGTGCATTTCTCCACTCGACCTTCCCTGTCCAGACCTTGACTTCCTGCTGTTTCCTGTCCCCACAGTTAGCTTAGTTCTGTATTGTTCTACATGTACGTCGGTAGTCTTTGCTATGAATTTTGCAGTGTTTTGTGTGCTTAGAACTGGCATGAGTGCGCAATTACAGAGTATCAGCAGCTTGCTCTGTTGCTCCTCTTCAGTGTCATTGAGACTGCTTCTGTACCATCTCATTATTTTCACACTCCGTGTGCAGAGAAGTGGGTCAGATACTCAGAGTGGAATCCATCTCCCTTGACAATGACTTTACCAAGTTATGTGGTCTGTTATCATGGCCCTTAACAAATCAAATTTCTTTAGCTGCCTACATTTAATAAAGTCCAAATCATATTAAGTTTAAAAATGCCAATCAACCAAAGGGCTCTTGTTTCTTGCACACAGGTCTCAACACAACTATCTGAGAATCACACGCATCCTGAAGAGCCTGGGTGAGCTAGGCTTCGAGAGCTACAAGCTGCCTCTGGTGCACCTGCTCCTAGAGGAGGCTTTGGTGCAGGGCACACTAGCTAACATGCGCCACAGTGCGCTCGAGTACTTTGTCTACACGCTGCGAAATCACAGCCAGAGACGTGCACTGCTGCGCTTCGCCCAGTGCCACTACCAACCTCCTGAGAACTTCATCTGGGGGCCTCCAAAGAGGAAAGGCTCTCCTGGGACAAGAGCGAGCAGAATGGAGTCTCCACTAGACAGGAGTGTAAGAATACCTAGAGCTTTAAAGCAGGGGAGTCCAAACAGGCCGGATGAAGAGATAGATGGGATGGATGGGAGGGAAGTAGCAGAGTGGAAAGCAACAAAGCTATCTAGGATCCATCAGCAGAGTAGGAGAGATACAGAGGAATACATTGAAACTGTACCTCTTTGAGAATTTTTAAATGGGGGATTGAGAAAATGAGCCTGATCTTAGGACTGACTGTGTTGGGGATTAGTAATGGGTGTGGCTCAAAGCAATATTATACCCTGTCTTGGCCTTCAATGAATAGCAATGAGAGATTTGTTACTCTTTGGGTTTTTTGTAAATTCGTAACTAAATGCTGATTTTCATTTTGTTTACTTTGAGGCTAACAATATCAGCTAATGATTTTCTACTATATTGCTCACCCTGCCTCGGTCTATTACAGTCTATTTTTAAACAATCTTTAGCACACAGAAGTGAAGATGTGAATTATTTGCAACTAGATTGTGTGTGTTGCACTTTTGCCTATCCAGTCTTCCTCTGTGACATATATATGGAGTTTATATGGACTCCAGACTTTAATGGAGCCTTAGTCTTAGAATGAATTAACACAATACTATACAACATTAAACAAAATTTTTATAACATCAAAAAAGGGTTTAATGCATTTTCCTCAAGTCATGCTTTGCCATGTTATACTTGAATACTGATTTTTTTTTTTTAGTTTTTTAAATATAGTCTACAATCAGTGAACAGTTATAATTGCCTTAGGAAAATTTGGAAAAATGACATGCAGCAGCACTAATAAGAGAGAAATGGCACTATGCAGAAGTGTGTGAGGAACGCATTGAGACATTTAGCACATGTAGTAAAGATGCACTGACTGCATTTTGTATGCCTACCATGACCACACACAGATATACAAACTCACACGAACACAGATTCTTAAAACACAGTTTCTGAACTTGAAAAGCATGACGCAGAAATGTGGAAATTATGAATTTCACTACAACCACTTACAAAATTATGACTAATTGTGATTATTTTATTCATTTGACAGCCCTAGTAGGTGACGCATCACTTCAATAAGTAGCATTATTTAAATATCACTATTTGCTGGCACTGGTGTGTGTGTGTGTGTCTGTGTCTGTGTGTCTGTGTGTTTTAATCCAGAGTTTGTGTAGTGACATAACAAGTGCCTCAATTTTTAGTCTGTGTGTGGCTGAGTTCCTTTCAGTAAGGACAATCAGAAATGAGGTCACTGACCTCTGAGAGAAAAATAATTGTGCTTTGATATATGATATGTTGAATATATCAATTCTCTTATTTAACTTTGCATACAAAATCTGTGCTGTGCTCCAGTGTATACTGACCAGATTATGGGCTAACATGGACGTATGTGCATGTATGTTTAAATGTCTGCCTGCACTTTCAGCCATTTCTATGACAAGCACACAGAGTAAGGAAGGATTACAATTTGTATGCGTCTCCCTTTTCTCTCTCAATTCTCTTCTCTCTTTGTGCTTTATGCATGTTTTCTTGTACATTTCCTACTGCATCCTCTCACACAGGTAGCTGGGAGAACATAGCCATCTGTTTCCTGGACTCCCTCTGCAGTGACTCAAATTCAGATGGACTGTAGCATGATCAGTGCAAACATTTCTCATTGCAACACTAGGATTCCTATTTTTAATGTTTTCTGTAATTTACTTATGTGGATTCAGTAATGACTTGTCTCTGTTTTTGTGAGGCACTATTCATGTGTTTTATAATGTTTTGTACAAGATAATGTGAGATTTTAGAGGGCTCTTCTTGTGACCTTGTATTAAAGTTGCAGCTATTTCTGGAAATTATATGTATAGTATGTGTTCTTTGATTATTCAATTCACCTTTAAATACAGGATTTGAGACACTGAGTTTTTGGGGTCCAAGCACTTTGAGAGCAGTACTTTTTTTTTATCAATCTGGATTAGTGCTGGCATGTATAATGACAAATAACACAATTTAGCAGTGGTAGTATTTTCATTAATACTCCCTATAATAAGGAGGCCCACACTGAAAATGGCCCCATATCTCATCAATTCCTCTCTTTCATTCCTTGGACATTATCGTTCAACTGGAAGATTTATTTCAAAAATTTATTTTCAAAGTAGTTCTTTTTTTATGATCCTCATGAAGTTTTTGTTTTAAGCTCAGTAATTATGTTGTTATGATCAGACATGTTTCAGCAGTCAAATAAAATGTCTGTGTGACCAACCTTAATATTATGGCAAACAAGTGCTTAATTATCAACACAGGTTCACTGAGTCACAAACTGCAAAATGATTACTTGCAGGTTTATATGAACTTAATGATGATTAATGAGATCAAAATCCTCATTTAATACTATTAAAAATTTCTGACATACAGTATATATGTTGATACCTGCATATATATATATATATATATAACACTGCTGCCTTCTCTACTGCTGTCCTTTGTTCATTTCACCTCTGCAGGTGTCTTACACACATCCATTCCGTCTCCTCATGACTGTTATGTACTGTATGGTTTTTATTCCTGACTTCAACGTTCACTGTGGGAAGCTTGTTAATACAGCCTTCATCGTAATGGGTCTTTCCTCCTGCCTGAAACTTACCTAAGGTAGTTGAGAATTCTTTGGGAGAGGTACAGTTTTCTACAGTAAGCACGGTCAGTGGAGTATAAAGTGAATTAGGTAAACCCTAAGTGCTCCTGCTGAGTAGAGTGTTCACTTGGGTGTGCTAAGCAATAAAATGAGCTGATTGAGAGTGACAGAATGAGGCGGTGGCCTTTCATTCGTATGGTCTTGTGTGTAGAAGGGATACTCTGATTACTGTAGAGTCGATGACCAGGTGTGTATGTGTGTGTTTTTTGAATCTCACTGTGTGGTAGTCTCCTTCACTTAAGCCTACAAAAACCCTACGGCAGGACACCACAAAGCTGACAATGTGGACTGAAAATTCAGAAATAAAGCGGTGGTTTAAATGTGTCAGACTACCAAATTACACACAAAAACATGCCATATTTGAACATCATGAGAGACCCATATATGTGAAAAAAACAGCACTCTTTAACGGCATCTCACAGATGAATATCTCACTATTCATCATTATAAAAGGAAATATAAATGACTTTGTATCTTGCAAAAGTGGCTTAGCCATAACAATAAATTTGTCTATTAAGTGTATCAATTCAAATGTACACTATATATCCAAAGGTTTATGGACACATTTATGGAGCATCACACTCATATGTGGGCAGATTGTTTAGTGTTGATGTAGCATTACAGTTTCCCATCACTGGACAGTGACCCTGTGCACAAGGTTGGAGTGGAAGAACTTTTGTAGCCTGCATAGAGCCATGACCTCAGCCGTACTTAACACCTTTGGGATAAACCAGAATGTTCCCCAGGCCTCCTTGCCTGACATCTGTGCCTGACCTAATGCTCTTGTGGCTGAATGAACAAATCCTCACAGCCACGTTCCAAAATCTAGCAAACACTTGGTGTATGTTGAAAATGGAACAGAAGGTTGCTGATGTGTGAAGTGCCACATCACCTCCCGTTTTAAGTCTTGCGCTTTATTCTCAGGTCTACTTTAGAACCTAGGCTATATTAAAGCATTTATATGTCATCTCACTATACTAAATATTTTTAATGATTCTGCAATCAGAAGTCTATCTATTCTGAGGCTTGTAAGCTCCTACCATCCTCTGGACTCTTTTCTATCCGGATGTAATTGCTGTTCTTGGTGACACACAGAGCAGAGCAGCCCAGTCTTAGCACTGCTCTCTGCTTGAGCAGTTAGATTCTGGCCTACTGACTAGGTCTTGCACTGTTTGAAAGCAGTCAGAAGCCAGTGCAGGTGCAGGATTTACACAGGGCAGGCCCGAGGGCCCATCACTCATAACAAACCTATCACTCCGATCTCTCTAAGAGATGGAAATGATCTTTTTCTATCTTTTTTTGCTTCCTTTCATCTCTTTCATTCTGACACAATCTACGTCATCTATTCTCAACCCTCAATTGGGAGCAGCAGATCAAATGCTTTCTTGGCAGGCAGTTATGTAGTGCCAGTCACAGTGCAAGAGAGGAATGTTCCAGAAACAGAACATGATCGAGAGGGTGTTTGGAAAAGATAGTGAACAGCAGTTTAATTTCCACAGTACAGTACACTCAGTGTTCTGGCACCCCTGCTGCTTGATAAAGGAAAAGGTGCTGTTTGTTTTTAAGTGGCAAAGAAACTGTGCAGTGCAAGGTGTTTACAAAGCTCTAAGAAGGTATTAGAGAATGACTGTCCTTGTGTGGGAATGAGCCAACAATGGCCTATTACCTCGGAGAGTCTGAATTTCTCGTTTTAAAGCATCTGATTTGCATCTATAATATGTAAAATTATATGAGAGAAATACAATGTTCAGCATTGTGCAATGTAACAGTATTCTTTAATCTTACCTTTAAAAGACTAATAACCTGCTGCAAAATGTTCAGAAGACAATGGATATTCAAAGGAATTTCAGAACTTGCCAACAAAGAGGTCTGTTAACAGGCATTATGTCTTCATTCATCTCCAAGAAATTCTTTACTGTGGTCTGGGACTTTACACAGTGGACTTCAGCATCACTGGGCATGAAGCAGGAATACACAGAGGATGTTCTTCACAGTAGACCATTCACACAGCCATCACCAACTCGTTCATACCACAGAAAAACTACAACTTACCACCTACTACCATGTTTTTGGGAACCGGTTGGGAACTGGAGAACCCAGAGGAAACCAATGCACTTACAGAAAAACCATGTGAAACTCTAACCAGAGACTGAGAGCTGTTACAGATGTCCTTTGTTTCAAAGTTTTTGTACAATATGCAAACATTTGTCTGTCATGAATTTACAATTACCTGCAGCTATTTATGACAGATGTTATGCATTGTGTGTAGTCATATTAATCATACTGAAATGCACACTTTCTGCTATTCAGGCTACATATGCATACTCTTGGTGCAGAGAACAATATTTATAGCCTGTGTAGATAAGAAAATGAGAATGAATTAGAACAGAAGACTCTAAATCCAGCTAAATTTGAGCCTATTAACATGTGGTATTTTGCAGGTGTTAGTGTTAAACTTGTGGTAGCACATATATTGCAGCAGCAGCTCCAAACGAGTGCACAGTGCTCTGCAAACAAAGTATGGTTTCAGTTCCTCATGTGGTTGAAAGTGTGGACATCCCCTAAAACTAAACACAGCTGTAATCAACATGTGATCAGTAAGCAGCTTTAGGATCTGTCAAGTTACCACACAACAAGCAGTATGGATAAAAATAAAAGAATAATTTATTCAGCAAAACATATACATTACAACACATGGCATTGAAATTGCACACTAGTGATCTAATTGTACATTCCAACAATAACCTTGCAAAAGTGACTTATATACAATAAACCTTTGCTTTAGCATGTGTAATTATTTGGACACAATGAACAATGAACTGTTAACCAGTAAATAATGGTCACAAAGAATAAAAAAAATCCTTTTGGAACTGGCAATGTATAATGTTGAACAATGTGTGTCAAATTCACTGCCCAAAGTCTTCACTGGCATTACTTGAATTACAAACTAATATTATGGTTTATTAAATATAAGGTCAGGGAATGTTTGAATAAAAAATATATAAATCTTATAATTCAATATGCTAGTGATGCCACTTAGCTTCAGGGACACTTGCTCAATTCCCAGAATGCTGCTCATCTGCAGAGGACAGATATAAATGTCAGAAAAACATACAGCAATACTGACTCAAGTGCCACAACATTAAGACCAACTTCTGCTTTTACACCAATATAATATATAATTGTGTATGTAGATTCTTCATAGAGTAAATTAAGAAATTTATGCCACAAAACCACCTCAACTGTCTAATAAAGGAATGTATTAAGCCCCAGGATGTTCTTTTCCAAGTTGCTAGAAACAAACCTTTTCTTACCACTTTGATTCAAACTGCTTTTGAAAAGGAGAAAAAAGTAGTTAGTATAGTATGTACTACAGAAATGCAACTATTCTAACTATATGCAACTCAAACAGCAAAATAAATACAAAATAATGAATTATTGTAACTCTTTTGGAGCCAAGACTTTGAATAAAGCTCAAATCCACCCATATCAAAATAATTTTTGCACTATAAATGCATTTACCAGGCCATCGTTGGAGACAGTCTGCCACCTTGTGGACTAAGATGGAGCAGCTGCTGTAATGATGTAACAGAATAAAAGTACGCTGAAATAATTGCAGTGGGATAGGGTGGGAACCACAAACCACCAGGCATGCATCCTGAGTGACACAGAAGGGCCAAAGGAAACAAATCAATTGGACAGCACATACAACACTGTACAACTGTACTGTACACTGTTCAAAAGTTGTTGGCAAGTCTGTCAGGCTACAAAATTAACAATCATGGCAATGTTTCCCCAAACATCAATAGGTAAATCACTGAGACGGCAGCAGAAGTAGAGAAAGTGGGTCCAAATGAAGACCCATACCCTGATTGTTGGAGGATGCAAGTCAAATGCCGTCCATTGGAAGGGTGCCTCTCTTTCTGAACTTGCTGGGTATAAATAGCCATTTCCTCTTGGGCCACACTGTCTCTGTGACAACAGCCTAGTCTGGACAGGAGGGCTTGGAAGCATTTCGAGTTGTCCCACCCTGCTGGGTTAGAGAGCTTCAAAAAGAGCCTTCAGCCTCACCTCTTGACCCTGCAGTAATTTTCACAATAGAGCACCACTTCCTCAGTGTTCTACAAACCACACCCACCTACACACTGGCCTCTAGACATACACAGAGAGAACAGAAGACTCTTCTTTTCTATGAAGGTTTTCAGCCATTAAGGTTATTTTGAATGTCGAATAGAAGTATCTCAATGCAATTTTATAATCTTCACAGTTGAGTAACAAGTCATAAAGCCACACAGAAATAAAGGATCATCAAGATTATAACCGGTCACTGCGCCAATGTTCCAGACATTGAAAGCCTCCGGATGTGTCCAATGAGCCGAACTGATATGATGGCAGAGAAGCCAGTTTCCTCTGTGGTGCTGTTTCCTTTTCCTTTGTGCTGCCACGGCATCCGTAAGCCAGAGAGCGCAAACACCCCACTCCCGGCCTTGTCTTGTCTCCAGCTGAGAGTGTAGGATGTTTACATTCCCTGAGACTCACAGGGCTCCTGGGTTAAACCCAGACTTAGACACACATACAATATGAGTTTACCTGACTGCTCCATGGTCATACTATGATGAGATCTGAAATAACTACTAGAAACTTCTGATGTTTCAGGGCATCAAATGAAATCTTTTGCTGAAAAGTAAGAAGCCAAACTAAAGAGGGTCATTTTCAGACCTGTGAGAAATCTGCTCAATGTTCATCATTCACCAGATAGGCAGCATTTTCTATTAATAGAGTTGCATTCATCAGCAGACTGACCACCTGAGCTCTGTACTTGGGGGCCTGAGGGAGGCACAAGCTGCATATATTTTGTGTGTGTGTATTTATAATTATATATATATATATATATATATATATATATATATAATGAGGGGGGATACAAAGAGCAAGGTCACTGTAGAGATAGGAAGAGGGGGGCTATAGGTATTCACACAGTCCTATGTCATTTGCCCGACCTATGCAGCTCTCTTGGCTCCAGTCCAAGAATACCCCCCTCTCTCTTGAGGATGTGGCCACTCCCAGACCCTGTGAACCCGCCTGATTTGGAGCTTTTCAACATTCTTATGGCCGATTTCCTCTTACTGGACAAGAGCTTTCTCTTGTGTTCTGTCTCCTTTCTTAATGCATGCAATGATTGTTGTGGGAAAAACGTCATCAAGCAAGGCCTATGGGCAATGACAGGAAAGGAAGGTCACAGAGAGGGGCAGTATATGGTCAATTGTAAATGAGAAAACATACAAAGCAGCATTAATTGGGGGAAAGAATGTACACATAGAATCAGAGCTCAAGAGCAATGGAAAAAAGTAACAGCAATATGGCACTTGCTTTTATTTCTCATAAGTGTTCCGTTTCTGATTATACGATGGACATGGCAGTGCACACGAAACACTGGTCCACAACAGTGTACAGATTTGAATGTAGGAAACACACAATCTACACTGGGGTACATCAGCTCCCTTTTTTTGTTAATCATTTCCAATTTATCCAACTTTCACTGACGATTAGTTCATTTGAAGTGCTCCCTGAACATTTTAACCATTCCCATAGTGAACAGGAACTTGTGGTACATTACTTTATGGCAAATGTAATCATACAGCTTTGCTTATCATTAGTCTGCTTTTAAGAGAGTTTGTTGAACTGCCCAAACATTTTTATCGGTTCTCTCAATGGTACCTTTCCTTCTTATCACTTTGTAAATGTTTGTCAGTTACAGGTAAAAAACGGAGCTCAGTTGATAAAATACACAAGAAAGTTCCAAATCAGTAAAAAGGCTGAGCAGTTCCCGAGGAAAGAATGAATGGGGAGTGACGGCTATCAGTCAACCAGCATCCCTGGGGACTCACTCTCAACTGGGACTGGGTGACTTCACTGTCATACCCTAAAGAGCTGTCCAGAGTGCTGAACCTGGATGCGTATTTAAAAAAAAAAATAATAATAATTTTATTTAGTTGTATCATATAGAGTAAATTGGAACAGTTTATCCAAATGAGCAAAAATGCACATCATTATAACTTCAAATAACATTATATGCAACTACACTAGGAAATTATTAACTAAATTGGACTACTGAGAGAAACAAGAACTGAGAACCAAACCAAGTGACTATCTTCTGCAATAAAGACCTGAGAAAACTAAACCCAAACTCAGTATAACCTACCAGCGTTACTAAGATATCAATAACCCACAACTACAAATTATACATTAGATTCAATCCTAACCAATAAGGCCACAATATTGACAAAACTGTAAAGGAGCTGAAACATTATCCCTGTGTAACCTTGTTCTCTAGGTATAGTTTTCCATTACCAAGCAGAGCTGTGCTACAGGATCACGTTTCTGTGAGCGTCATCATGCTGCCTGTGGGAGAATTCATGCAGGAGGTGGGAAAAAGAAGCTTGTGATACTCAACTCCATGTTACATGCCTTTGAAATAGTAAAAGTGGGAGAGTAAGCTCAGAATCAACAGCAATAATCTGGGTTTTAGCTCTCCACAGGTACCAAGCTGGAATGTGTTTTATAGGACTTGAGGTGTTAATATGACACAAATGGTGTTCCTCAGCCCCTAAGCTCCATGGTCACCCTCTGGAGTCAGCACTTCAGCCATATACAGGACCAAAGGTTGTGTCCCACTGCCCCATTCATTCCATTTCAACACTGCCTGAGGCCACACTACTCAGCTATCACACCCATCACAGTCTGCAATCTGAAGATCTACGCGTGGTGTAAAAAAAAATAAAAAAAATAAAAACAGCTCAAAATCTTATTCAATGTTTCACAGGTGCTTGTATTCAAAGGAGTCATACACATTCTGAAATTAGGTACCGTCACAGCATTGTCTCCATCTTAATGTAAAAGTACATTATTTAGTTCTCATCACCTGAAGATAGATAGAAGGTTTAATTGATATGGAGTCTGTCTTTTGCACGTCACTTGTTCCACGCTTTATCAAGCTTTATGAGAAGAGGTAACAGCAGTTGGCTGCTGCAAACATCCGACTGAAAGCTCCATCTTAAGCACCAGCTTCCAGTCAAGGATGTTTACAGTAGCCCATACTGCCAGCCGGGCATTGTTTGTCCTTACAGTCACTCAACTTTACTGGTATAACTTGGTATGTAACGCTTATCGCAGAGCAGCATGCACACTGATTAAAAGTTATAAGTGACTACAGGGAAAAAGGTCAGCTTGTGTGAAGGTAGGCACTGCTCGTGTCAGAGACCATCCTTGCAGCAGATTACTGCACCTGCATATCTGATGTTGTTTTTCCATCAGACATTGTGAGGGCTGTTTGCCATGGGGAGCACAAATGCTGTATTTATATTAAAAACATAAAAGAAGGAGTCAGTGGAAGCCGTTTGTTTTGCCATGACACTCCCAGAGAGGTCAAATCTGCTGAAGCATCACAGGCAAAATGTCCCTCCAATTCAGAAACTTCACCATCTCTAACAAAGCGCACACACCTTCGAGAGTCCCAACCATAAAAGTGCAGATCTTCTTGTTTACCCTTTAAATGGTACAGTTATGTCCCCTATGCTCAAAGAGCTTAGCTTGCATTTTCAGACAGAGCGATTTTGATGTTATAAATGTGACTTCAGTAAGGTCATGGCAGACCATCAAGCCAACTCTGACCTCCATTTTGTCCTCTGTTCATGCAGGACACCAATCACTCTGGTCATGTGTGCATATAAACGATAGTAATCAGAAACTCTGGGGAGGTCTGAGGTTTCAAATTTTCCCAGAATATTTTTTTTGTCATCAACCCTTTGCTTATAGATGAAACCTCAAATTCCTGTAGGGAAGGAAATAATCACAGAAAATATTCTCATACCATATCTCATAATAAACTCCTACAATTAATTTGATATAGAAATTCTAATAAACAATATATTTACAAAAGTGTACATACTGAGTCTGTGGGAAAAACATGTATGTAATTAAGTAGTAGGTAATTAAGCTTTTTTTGATAGGGCAAAAGCTTAGGATTATGACAATGTTAAAAAATGGTCCTTACGTCTAAAGTTACAAGTCCTTTGTTAAAAGACCTTATATACAGTATTCAAGCTGTGCACCCGTTCTCCAGTGTACGAGTCGAGTGAATGAGGCACATGTGAGAACAGGCTTGTTGGATATATGCTTTAGGGATGTGTGTTACAGTGCTTCAGTAAAACTCCCAGGGTCTCATATCCCTCCCAGTGTTCAGGGCACGGCGGGAACAAAGCAAACTTTATCAGAACACTGCAAACCCACATTCCGCAGATTCTTAGCACTTGGCAACCGTATAGCACACAGTACAGCAGGGGGGGAGGGGTGAAGGAGAGAAGAGGAGGAAGCAGAGTCCAGAGACCACTGCTTCCTCAAGTGTGCTCTTGATTGGTCCCACAGTTTACTGACCTTAGTGTCTCTGGTATTTCTGCCTATTTCTACTGTACTGTTCTTGCTCCATTGCTCTTCATTCCTTGGCTGTCCTGGCATGTCCAAAAAAGTGACAGTTTCCAAAAGAACACATTATTAAGGTCATTCAAACACTAAGCTTTGGGACATTGGGCTAAAAGATGATGTAATGTACAATGGTTCCTCAACTGAAAACAAAGTCACATCAAAGTCACAGAGATCCAACTCTGTGTACAACAGTAACACCCTCTGGCCTAAATCTTCTTTTCTTACTCCTTTTGTCCGTTTCTTTTCTACCCCTATAAACTTAGCAATATCAAACAGATGCACAGATCAGAGAAAGCGAGTTGTGGGTTGTAAAAGTTAAGAACCATAAATAGTGACGGGTTATGGGACCTGATGCTTTGACTCCTGTGATCTCCCTGTAGTTTCTGATTTGTGTGGACCATTTTTATTGATTCTTGCCCCCTCATCAAAGCATTCTTCCTTAAATCACTCTCAAACCACATTTCTCATTTTGTCATTTCACCACTGGAATGTTCTGAAATTTCTGATCATTCTGCTATTAAACATTAAAAGGCAAAGGTTATACATTTTACTTTTGTGACAACAGGCTGAGTTTAATCTGTATCTTTGTCCAAGTACCAACTAACCACCGAGTATGTTAATGAATAAACACAAATGCTGAATTTTTGCACTCTCTCTATAGAACACACACATGTACATTTTCTATTTGTTCTCTCTGCTTCATCTCCTTTCCACAAGAGCAAACGCATGCCTTGCGTGAAGATCAGATGAGCGAAAACCTCTCTGACCTTGTGAGAGGTCACACTTTCGAACTCTCTTTCTCTCACTTGAGCACATAGGCCTTATTCCAGGCACGAAACACGCAATAACAGAACAAGTCATCCATGTCACCCATACACTGATTAACAGAGATAACTAACTCTCAGGAGGTTATTTTCTGTATTCATTGAGGAGTACTTTGACTATGACAAAAAAGAAGCACAGGAAAACTGAGCAAAGTGTTTCATTTTGAAGTCTCAACTGCTCACTTGATTCGCTGTAAGTGGATGGAAGATTTCTGGTGCAGCAACAAAATAAGCATTCATCAGGAGTGACCAAAATGAGCACCTTGTAACTCCTAATTGTGGCGTTAATGGATCTCTCCCCCATATGTAGCCTCAACTAAAATAATTAAAAGAGAAAAAAAAATAGAGTAAGCACTTCTGAAAAGCTAGACTCCCTCATTCCTAAGCAGAGACAGGAAGTGTGCCTATCTCCATGGGAACACTCCCAAGAAAGTCAATTTTCCATACTCTGAGGGAGCCCACGATACGACTTACAATAACAAATGACATTCAATCCCACTCCTTTTATTCTCACAGCCTGTTCTAACGTCTAGGTTAAAACATACAGACTACAGTAAATTGAAACTTATAGTAGAAGGTCTTTCTTTCATCCACAATAGTCTATCCTACAAACTCTACTTCTAAGACTACTTGGTATAACTTAAGATGAATTGCCTTGCTTGTATGAAGAACACCATGTCCTCTGAGGCAGAAGGGCACACAGTACAGCAGATAATGCAACTGCACAACATCTGCAGGCCTACAGACATGACTAACTTCCGGTTACATTCAGAAGTGAGGTACAATTAAAAAAAACAAAAAAAAAACAAAAAAACAACTCATTACTAAATGAGTTCCCTAAAGAAGGAAGAAATAAATCATTATGCAAATTTCATTTTCATATCATAAGATCAAATGTGAAATTTACATATACCCATACTCACAAAATAACTTCCCGACCAGAGACTGCAGATATCATTTAAAAAAGCTAAGTGATTAAAGGCACTAAACATACATGAAATAGTGAACTAGTCCGGTCGTTATGATGAGGTCATTTCCGGCGCACACTTGTAAACACTTTTAAACTGAATTTTCCGTTGGACGAATGTAAAGAAATTGTGTTACTGTCAATGTGTAGCATTGTACAGTAGATATGACACACTGACCGGGGTTTAAAGCGTCGCAGTCGGCTTCGCTTTCAGCAAACTTCTCTGAAGACTTGAAGTCGGTCGTCAGCGGCTGTTTCCTGTTCATATGGTGGTGTTTTCGGCTCGGCTTTCAGTTTATCTGCCCCTTTCGAGCAGGTCATTAAACCTCCAAACCGACACTCGCCTTGTTCTTCACTGTTTTCGACCTGTTTCTAACTCTCAGCTTCCTCTTTTCACCGCCTCCGTTTTTTTGTTTTTGTTTTTTTTTAAACCGGACTCCAACTTCACTCGAGTGTTAAATCACGGAGTTCTAACACACACACACACACACACACACACACACACACACACACACACACACACACACACACACACACACACACACTACTAAACGGTGTGTAAAGTACTACACCGCATACGCTATTGTAGTATACGGTTTTTATCGTAGCCCCGTCATTTGTACTAGATAACTGTATAGTTACGTAACGACGTTAGTATGCGAGCGATGGAAAAGATGGCAACTCAAAGTGAGGTTGGTCTTCGGTTCATCTCTCTCCGTCCGAGCTGTAGCTGAGGACCAGACAGACATCACACCCTCCCGCTCTGTCGGTCCTCACTTTTTTCTAGGACTACTTACGCGCTTGGACCCGCCCCTTTTCTGTTCCAGCTGACCAATGAGAGGACAAGGACGCTTTCATCTATACTTCACTTTATACACTCTGTGACCTAGAGAACAACCTGCATCCTTCTGTCAGCACAGTAAGCCATTTTTACAGGACACTTGACTACAAAGTAATTACAAAATTTGTAGATTGATCGAACATGTTTCTGTACATTTCAATTTCTGTCATTTAGCAAACACCCTTATACACAGTGACTTACAATTTATTTACATTGTGCTATTGAGAGTTAAGGCCTTACTCAGGGGCCCTGCAGTGGCAGTTTGGTGTACCTGGGATTTGAACTCATGACCCTCCAAGCTGCTGTCTTCCAACGCCTTAACCGCTAGGCTACCATGACCTCATACAGACATTGTACATACACTGTAGCCTATTGTAACTTCCATCAACTTGATGCCCTGAAATAAGTATTTTTTCTGAAGCTGTTAAATAAAACCCTGTGCTGCCCTTGAACCAGAAGTCAGCTGTATTTTTAAAAGGGCACGTAAAGCTAAAAAGGCATGACCTTAGAAATGAGTTCTGTGCTTTTGTGATCAGCAATACTATGTGTATGTAAGTGTGTTTCAGACACCATCATAAGCAGTGTTATATTTTGAAAACAAACTGACGGAGAGGGCAGGTGTAGAAAGACTGGTTTTGGGGTCTTAACTGTGCCATATATCACATCCGAAAGCACCACGCAAGCTGGTTGTTGTTGACACAACAAGCATGGGTTTGTATTACTACACTGCTAGACTACAGTTCAGATGAGGGTGGACTGACTTACTGTACTGCCTGGGACTGGAAGAACACAAGTGAAATAACTTATCCATCAATGTTTTGTATTTATTTTCATTTGCATGCTGTATTGGAATTTTAAATGTATTAAATTAATTTAGGCTACTTTGCAGCATGTGAACAGGCACATAATAGAACATACTTAAGAAATATTTATGAAAATATAAGCAATTAAATCAATAAGTAACTAAATCGTTAGGTTGAGTGTTTAATATGAACGACTATTTGTTGTTATATAGTACTGTTTTTCATTCAGTTACTGAGTGAAGCACTGTATACTTACACTTGATGTACTGTACTGATGTCATAGTCTTCCAATTATAAATAAAATTATATTATAATGAGAGCACATTGGCATGATGGAAAATAGTTGTTTAGAAAATGTGATCAAAGCAAGTGTGCCAGAAGCCAGCGGAAAACTGTACAAATGGAGGTCTGTGACAGGTTGTGTTTACACCTATTGTGTTATAGGCAGTCCTGTACAGCCTGTTCACTACATCTTTACTTCTCAGAAGGTGAATCATGATGTAATGCAGTGCAGAGCACCCAGCCACATAATCATGGTCATGGTCTTTTTTCTTTTCTTTCAATACATGTGAGAAATGTACAAAAAAAAAAGAGAGAAAGTGACCTAAAAGCAAAAGCTAAAAAGACTCTGTTCTCAGAACAAACCACAATGAAATAAGAAAATTCTAATTCAAATTAAAAGAATGAATATATAAAACGTTCAGCTTCTAATAGAGAAACATAGACATGAACATTCATTCTCTACCACTTTTATCCGAACTACCTCGGGTCACGGGGAGCCTGTGCCTATCTCAGGCGTCATCAGGCATGAAGGCAGGATACACCCTGGACGGAGTGCCAATACATCGCATGGCACACACACACTCTCATTCACTCACGCAATCACACACTACGGACAATTTTCCAGAGATACCAATCAACCTACCATGCATGTCTTTGGACCGGGGGAGGAAACCGGAGTACCCGGAGGAAACCCCCAAGGCACGGGGAGAACATGCAAACTCCACACACACAAGACAGAGGCAGGAATCGAACCCCGACCCTGGAGGTGTGAGGAGAATGTGGTAACCACTAAGACACCTAAGCCGGAACTGATGTTACCAAAGGTGTGGAGTGGGGTTGAGTTTAGGGCTCTATGTAGGCCACTTGACTATTTTACAAATGAATTTAAGTCATTTTTTACCAACTTTGAAGGTGAGTTTAGGATCTTTTTTATTCTGGGATTGGAGTAGGGGCATCTATCTTTCTTTAAGCTTTTAGGCTGTCAGACGCAATGGCGGATGCATGTATTCAGTTTGATGTTTTAGTACCAAATTTCATTCTTAATTTAATTTGTGGCTTCCTTCCTGAATGATTCAGTGTCCGTGTCGTATTTGCATATAATTGTTTGTACAGATACTCATGTTACCATTCAGTTGTTTGAAAATTGCTCCTAAGTAGAACCTGTCTTGTGGAGATTTTATTTCCAGAGGTCTAGCCAGAGTTGCTTGGATATTTCCTTGAAATTAAGGTAAAAACTGGGCACTGTCTCTAATTGTAGACCCTTAAAAACTCCCAATTAACTCATAATGATGTCACTGGAGAAAGCCATTAAATCAATTTCTGGAAACTTCCAGACTTTATAAAGTGACAGTGACCTCTGTAATGTAAAGGTTTGACCCACTGGAATTCTGATATAGTAATTTAAATCTAGAAATAAATGTCTTGCTTTATGTAGGTGCTCACTCACTTTGTCCATTATTACCACCATCATAGAAGTGTTACCCCTACACAAATGGCTGGAACAGTGCAGCTCAAATATTACAAACTTCCAAAATAAACTCTTTAATGCCCATGTCTGGCTAATATGTTTAAATTCCATTATTCTAACATCTGTATAAGTCACCAAACTATTTTTTTCCATAATAAATATCATATGTCATACTGTACCTAGTTAAATTATCTTTAATCCTATTCATGACTTTCCACCTGCAGACCCACTAACACAACCTGAAGGACTTATGAGCTAGTTAAATTGGAGTTATAGTTTATGTGCTGTTGAGATTTTTCCAAATAGACTGACCAATTTAGCAGGAAAACCGTATTTTGCAGTGTTTTCAGATGAGTAATGTGTTATGTAGTAAAAAGTTATATTAATTAGTCTGCATCAATTGTGAAACATCTGTTATCTTTTGTACACTTCTCAGGCCACAAGGTTCAGAATGTTGAATGGCTCTTTGCACTTCCATATGTCAGTATCCAACAATAAAACAAAACTTTACCCACCCATACAATAAACAAGCTTTTCAAAAAGAAGATGCTATTTAAAAAAATGTATGGCATTTTGTCTTTAAAATTTGACAACTTTGTTTAAAACAGCTTTGTCCTATGAAAGTTCTTGACTAGGTTTCCTGATTAAAACAGTTCTGCAGTAGAGTGAAATCATTTAGCAATCATAGAGTGACATCATGTTTGTACTGCCAGGTGTTCATTTGCTTTACATGGTTAAAGCAGCAGTTAATCAACTGCTATAACAAAGCTAACAAAGGCTAATTAAACAAGCTGAGATAACAAGGATAGGTCACTAACTAGGCTAATGAAGACACTGGTGTGAGTATCGGTTTGCTATCTTAGAGTAAATGTTCAAGAGCTTTTTTAAGAGGATGTGTAAATGAAAGCTTGAAAAAAAGTTGAATCCTGGTTGATTGTAGATCAAAATTTAGCTACCTCACAATTGTGGATGAATCTGCTAGACACTAGGGTGGTATGTCCGAAGGAGTAAAGTCAGGATTGTTGTACAAGTATAGTGCTTCAGTTCTACCCAATGTCCATTTACAACTGGCAGTTAATTTCAAAACAGATGTGAGGATGCAAACAAAAAAGTGACAATTATTTGCAGAAAAATGATCATTTATTGCACAGACATTACAGACTAAACATTACAGTGCAGATTTACATTACAGACCAGTCGTAGCTTTATGAATAATAGATTGTATTTTGTAGATTTTCTGAGAAATGTAACAAGTCAAATAAAGATCAATATTTGTTAAACAGTTACAATAGAAATTAAGAACAGGGAGTGAACATATCAATTAGATACAGCAATCAACTATAATATTAAAACCACTGAAGTGAATAACATGACTGGTTTGGTTGTCACCTGTCAATTGGGTGAGATATATTAGGCATTCAGTAATAGTCAGGTCTTGAAGTTGTGGGTTGGAAGAAGGAAAAGAGGGCAAGTTTAAGGATCTGAGTTACTTATTACCAAAAGTGGCCAAAGGAAGGACAAACAGTGAACCAACAACAAAGTCAAGCAAATGGAGGTTACTTACTGATGACACATACAGTTTACCAAAATGTTATTGTGCACCAAGTACACCATTTCATGCCTCCAACTCATTCCCGAATGACACAGGCCTGTTTCTGCAGAATAATGCAGAAATTATTATTTAGGAATGGATTGAGGAATATGGCAAGACTATCTTCTGTCGCACTTTAGTGGTGGAATAAAATTCCACTAGATGCCCCAAAGAGCTGAAACACTGGCAATCTCAAATGATGTCTAAAGACATCAAGTATTAAAGTTCAAGACTTCAAGTATTAAATTAGAAGACTTCAAGTATTAAATTAATTATTTTAAAACAAGACTTCAAGTATTAAATTATCACAAAACACTGTGTTGTCTGTGTGCTTTTCTTAAGATTTTGTCTCGCCTATAGAACAACCCCCCGAGGCCTCACCTTGCAACTTGATGGGTCAGAGCTGTTTTGCTGGAGGACCTACACAATATTAAACAGGTGGTTTTAATGTTATGGTTGATCTGTGTTATTTTCTCTTGAAATGTGCTTTATCTCCATCTAGTGGATAACAGCGCTCTGTTCCATTTTTAGGATTAAATTAGAATCATATTGTTTTCCCATTAATCTCAATATTTAATTTAAATGACACCACTCATCTTTAAAATATAATTTGAATGTCTAAACAAGCAACTGCTTCTAGTAGGTGCTAAATTCCGATGGTCAGCAGATGGGAATTTTATCTAGTTAAAATCATAGCGTAAGGCAATATTTTTTTATGTCACTGAGACAAGCTTGTTCAGTGAGCGTGCTGGCCACTATATAGGCGCAGTAAAATTCTCGCCTTTGTACAGACCATAGTGGAGCTGCTCTTGCTGTGCAGCAGCCCAGGCCATCTGACGGCTGTTGAAACGAGCTGCCCAGGTCCCTTTGGGGTCCACAACCACCGCTCCAGCCAGACCACTGACTCGCTCTTGCATGTAGGTCAGGGCAAGGTCACTTGCTTCTTTAGGGCTTTTTCCTGCAAAACAGTTTTTCTTTAAATTACTTTCATTTTGGCCTTTGTTTGAAATATTTGACTATGCTGTTACAGCATGTATCTCACAGAAGTGTGTACACCCCTCACATTTTTGTAAATATTTTATTATATCTTTTCATGTTACAACACTGAAGCAATGACACTTTGTTACAATGTAGTGAGTGTGCAGTATAACTCAAAATAACTCAACACACAGCCATTACTGTCTAAACGGCTGGCCACAAAAGTTTGTACACCCCGAACTGAAAATGTCCAAATTGGGCCCAATTAGCCATCTTTAATTAGCTCATCGTTAATGTTACAAGGTCTGAAGTGTGAATGTGGAGCAGGCGTGCTAAATTTGGTGTTATCATTCGCACTCTCTCATACAGTACTGGTCATTGGAAGTTCAACATGACACCTCAATGCAAAGAACTCTCTGAGGATCTGAAAAAAAGAATTGTTGCTCTACATAAAGATGGTGTAGGCTATAAGAAGATTGCCAAGACCCTGAAACTGAGCGGTTTAACAGGAAAGGTTACACTCAGTACAGGCCTCGCCATGGTCAACCAAAGAAGTTGAGTGCACGTGGTCAGCGTCATATTAAGAGGTTGTGTTTGGGAAAAGACGTATGAATGCTGCCAGCATTGCTGCAGAGGTTGAAAGGGTGGGTGGTGTTAGCCTGTCAGTGCACAGACCATACACCGCACACTACTTCAAATTGGTCGTAGAAGGAAGCCTCTTCTAAAGATGATGCACAAGAAAGATGATGATGATGATGATGCACAAGAAACCCTGCAAACAGCTTGGTGAAGACAAGCAGACTAAGGACATGGATTAATGGAACTATGTCCTGTGGTCTAATGAGACCAAGATAAACTTATTTGTTTCCGATGTGTCAAGAGTGTGTGGCAGCAACCAGGTGAAGAGTACAAAGACAAGTGTGTTTTGCCTACGGTCAAGCATGGTAGTGGGAGTGTCATGGTCTGGGGCTGCATGAGTGCTGCCGGCACCGAGGAGCTACAGTTCATTGAGGGATCCATGAATGCCAACATGTACTGTGACCTACTGAAGCAGAGCATGATCCCCTTCCTTCGGAGACTGGGCCTCAGGGCAGTATTCCAACATAATAACGACCCCAAACACACCTTCAAGAAGACCACTGCGTTGCTAAAGAAGCTGAGGGTAAAGGTGATGAACTGGCCAAGCATGTCTCCAATCCTAAACCCTACTGAGCATTTTTGAGGCATCCCTATAAATTATATGGAAGGTGGAGGAGCGCAAGGTCTCTAACTTCCTCCAGCTCCATGAGTGGAAGACGACTCCAGTGGCAACGTGGTGAATTCCATGCCCAAGGGGGTTAAGGCAGTGCAGGAAAATAATGGTAGCCACACAACATATTGACACTTTGGGCCCAATTTGTACATTTCACTTAGGGGTGTACTCACTTTTGTGGCCAGCGTTTTAGACATTAATGGCTGTGTGTTGAGTTATTTTGAGGGGACAGCAAATTTACACGGTTATACAAGCTGTACACTCACTACGTTATATTGTAGCAAACACACACACACACACACACACACACACACACACACACACACACACACACACACACACACACCAAAATCTCTCTCAACAACAAAGAGAGTTGAGCTGGTTTCAAGTGTTTTATGTAGTTCTCTCAAAAATGATAAATAAATGTCTTATTTCAGAAAACTTACATAAGCAAAATCAATATAATCCATATCCATAGCTAGCGACTTTTACTTAGTTTATGTGTTATACTGCTATACAAGACATTGTATACTGTAGTTTAACACAATTACGTACAAGAACAAGTGAATTCCTAAAAACCTGTGACTTCTATAAAATATAATCGTGAGCCATGTGTTATAGAAATTAAGGATTATCTATACAAACAAACAAACTTTAAAACATGTAAATAACAAAAACCCTTCAACATAGCAAACTTTTGCCTTATATATCTCCTCACTGGCCTCACTTAGCTATGTAATCTGAGCATGCAGAAGTACTGAGTGTGGTCCTATGAGTATTTTAAAATCAGAATATAACTACTACTTTCATTTTAATACAGTGCTAGTGTTACAGTGATGGAGTACCTTGCTCCATGTGGAAAAGTATAAGCCTGGCCAGAGTGACTTTCAAGATGGATTCTCCATGACCAGTAGGAGATACTGCCCCAATCTTGTTATCTGCATAGCCTCCGGCCCCTGACACACACACACACACACACACACACACACACACACACACACACACACACACACACACACACACAAAACAAACAAACAAACAAAAAAAACAACAACAACAACTGGAATTATGGAATTATGTAGCCAAATTAAACCTTTTGTTTTTGCTGGTAGCTCTGCTTGTGAAATATTTGAAGGATATTGTGAGATTTTGCCAGTCATGTACTTTGGACTATATCTATTCGAGAGAAAAACTGCATCCGTACATTTAACCTAACTACTACTGTACAACTGCACTAATTTATTAAATTTATTCATTACACTTTGTTTGACCCCTAGGTGGCAGAAGCACACTTCTCTACTGTTGGTATAATGAACCTTACAATATTGAATATAATATACAGTAGGCAAATATAATTATTGTAATTGGGTAAAAATAAATATATAGACTGTTGTTTCAGGACTAACAGCTAAAAAAATTTGATTGTCACTTAAATGCAGAAGCCAAACATTTTTCTGTGTCTCAGCAGTTTGTTTAGAATATGTAGGATACTGATTTGAGGGACCTGATAATCAAAGTTAAGGATTAACTCAGCAAGCCCTTCAGTGGCAGGATGATAGACAATCTTGCATGTCCAAAGGTAAAAGATCAATTGTGATCACAACAACTACATGTCTTTTACAATTCTGTGCTTATACGCCCACACAATGTCCTTCTTATTGAACATGCAGTGAGCCTATACAACAGAACTGAGAACTGGGATAGAAAATATTACATCCGGCCTGGACCCATCTTATTAGGCTGTTTGACATACAAACCAAATAAAAACCAAACCACTACAAACGTTAGTTCTTATAGTCAATACTACATGAAATAAATCATAAATCACAACGAATGAAAACAATGAAACAACCATCTTATATTGCCATTATGCATATATAAATCTCCTGATTCCATTTCTGTGGTGATGAGCATGAGCAAAAAAAACTTTCCTCAAAAAGAGAACAGTTGGTTCTCAAAATCCAGAAGGCAAAGTCAGATTATTTCAGCTACAATGTGCTGTTGACAGATGGACAGGTGGACAGATGTTTGACAGGTACATCGTCATTTCTAGTTTGTAAAAAAGAAATACCACTAAAAATTCAGAGAGTTTGCAAAAACGGTACCATTTGCTTGGTGCAGTCACAATCAGTGGGTACACCACCGTGCTGTGCATTAGGATCGGATGTTTCTAACTCACCAATGCATGCAGTGTCTCCCACACGACCCTCCATCTTGTTTAACATGCCACCTGTAGACGTAGCACAAGCAAGGTTTCCCTGCACATCCACTGCTACTGCTCCAACTGTGCCCATCTTACCCCTGCAAGAGACACGTACAGACACACATGCAGGGGTGTGGCAGCATTCAACTGTCAAGATTGAAGTTGTACAGACAGCTTTTATTGGTTTGTTTTTTGTTTCTCCACTTTTTTGTTGTTTTATTTGACCTATGCACTTAATATCGTTTAGCTACACTCACACACTCCTAATCGATTAGAAACAAGCTGATTAGCAGGAAAATATCTTGACTAGGAAAGCTGTTTCTCTGTCGTTTACATCCATAACAGCAATTATCTATCACAATTTGTAGGCACGGTTAGTGGGGGAAAAAACAATTATTACATCTGGCACAGCACAGGGTTGGAGTCTGAACACAGGTTATCCTGCCATCGCTTCCTGGCATAGTCTGTGATCAGAGACTCCTCAGTCACTTCAGGGATCTCCATGGCCTTGGCAAACTGGCAAGCCCCTTCGGCCGTCAGACACACATGACTAGTCTGCGTAAGGTAAATGTAAGGAGATATTTAGTGTTTAGGAGAGATTAAGCATCAAATCATCATTTAATCTGCTTCTACAATTAAACAACTGGATGTATAAATGCATTGAGGAGAAATAACTATTGTTTATTGTTAGTTAAGGCAGAAAGATCCACAAACGAGAAGCCACAGTGAAGGATTGACAAAGCATGTTGAAGCATGTCAACTTCAGGATTTGCTTTCAAAGATTTTTTTGTTTAATCCTTATATTCATTTTAGTTTGTTCAAATACTTTTAGCCTGTGAAATGGAGAGGGAAAAAATGGCTGGTATTACTATATATTTAATGCTATATTTTTCATAAACACCTTGACTTAAAGCTGAAACACTTCAATCGCTAGATCGTTTTATTTCAAATCCATTGTGGTGGTATACAAAATGTTCTGCCAAATCTAATGAATGGACATAAATTGCATTAACTAAAAAATACATTTAAAAAAGTCTGAATACGTATTTAGCCTCAAGTTAACTTTGTAATCATGCCATTTTATTTAGTCTACGTCCTGCTACAGTACATTCCAAACCGGCACACAGTGTACTAGCATATCTATGAGAAAAGAATTACATTACTTTTATCGTTGGTTGTTTTGGAAAACAGCAGTGTCTTAAATTCAACAACATGTAAGGTATCGGATTTGCTAGTGTCTACAAATTACTACCTTATTTTTTAAAAATTATTTTCCTTCCTTTGTTCATTAACTGATGTCCCTTCATGTTCTGTTCCTTACCTCATTCTCAGTGCCTTTGAAACAGTTTATAATGTACCTTCCCCCCCCCAAAGCTGATACCTGATGTCACATAAGATGGAATTGCATCATCATTGATACAGATTAAATAAAAGATCTGATATATAGTGAACAGTTACAAGTTACATTCTGTAATACCTGGGTTTGACTGCCACATTTAACTATTAGTATGAAGCATTTTCCTAAAATCTTGAGACAATGAGAAGTCCTGAACCTTTTTTCTCAAACCTTTCACACAACTTTTCATTCTGAATTATTTCTAGAATAATTAGAATATTACAATATATAAACCTGTAATAATATAACTGCATGTATAGTTAACATACTAAAGAATGGCTAACTTGAAACACAGCTCTTTCACCGGGTTAAACACATGGTTAAACACGGGGTTAATAACTGCCATCGTGTCTGATGTGAAGGTTTAGGCCTGGGACATTTTGTACAGGACAGATCCATGTAAAAGGTGGTTCCATCTTTTCACAATTTAATCACATCTCTGCTGAACTCAGACATTCACTCACTCATTTTCTACTGCTTATCTGAACTTCTCGGGTCACGGGGAGCCTGTGCCTATCTCAGGCTTCATTGGGCATCAAGGCAGGATACACCCTGGACGGAGTGCCAACCCATCCCAGGGCGCACACACACACACACACACTCTCATTCTCTCACGCAATCACACACTAATAATCGTAATAATAATAGTAATCACACACGGACAATTTTTCCAGAGATGCCAATCAACCAACTGTAGCGTCTTGTACCGGTCATTTTAGATTTCATGTCCCAGGCACCCTAAATTTCAACATCTACTCCTCAATTAACCGATGAGCAACCCAGTTTTACACACACACACCTGGCTCCAGAATGACTGGAGCCTACACAAAGACCAGATAACCCCATGCGGCTTCTCTGATTAGGGGCCCTCAACACACACACACACACAACACAATGAGACATTCCTTTTTACTAATAAAACCCGAAGATAAGGTACTCTAAGGTTCTCATTCTTATAACCCTTTTTGTAATGTGTTTCTTCTTTTAAGGCTTGCCTGACTTAAAATTATTTGCTCCTTAATTTCCTGACAAGGGTGTATTTTATTCATGTGTCAGAAAACAACATTGTATTTTAAAATCTGTTATACTCTATCATCATATCTTACTGATCATGGCATGTTAATGTATACCTGTTCTAATGCCGTATGCCCCTTTAAGGTCTGATGTCAGAATGTATACGAAGCTATCGTTTTCTTTTTACTTCCCTAATGAAAGTGCATCTTGTTTTATGTTTAATTTTTGTTTCTTTGCCTTTATAAGAACACAATATCGTATTAACCTCAGTTACCCTTTGATTAATGATCTATGTATGTAATGTACCACTGCCTTTATACCGTCATTACCCTTCATGTTTAGTATCCAAATGACCACAAAATTATCGGTTACTCATTTTTCAAGCACTGGTGTATTTTATTTGAGCACGAAAGGCGCCATACCGTCTTAATACACCCTGGATCAAACTTTAAAGTCATCTAAAAGTTTGATAGCTAAACCACACCCACAGACACCTGAAACAAAGGGAGTTTTTCCCTCCAAAATCCTGACCGAAGTATTGGTCATCTCCCCAAAGATGGGTGGAGTTCGTGGCCTTTAAATTGTCCGTGGTCAGACTTCCGGAACAGCTTCAAGACGACTCCATCTTCCTTCAAAGAAGTTCCAGCAAGCTGCACTTCCAAGAACGACAACTGCTCTGATCTTCAGGAGAACTTGGAAGAACGTCTGACCCCACCCTAACTGACTCCTCAGAGATTTCTCTGTTGCATTCGGACTCTTGTTCAGTAAGCCAATGCAAGTAACCGTTTCCTTTACCAACCAATTTAGATGCGTAATTTTAAGTAGGAATCTTTCATTGAATCTTAAGGTGAATTTAAGTTTCTGTGACGATTTCCCAGTTAGGGTGTGATTAATTTTTGAGTCTAAGCTTGCCATTCCTTTCCTTCCTTTCTCTAGTTTCTTCTTTCCAGTCTCTTCCTCCCTTTCCCCAATTTTAATTTCTTTTGTTTTATTTTATTTTAATTTTCGTTTTCCCTATTTCTTTTGTTTGTTTGTGTAGTTAGTTTTATTTTGTGTTTGTCTCATTCATTAAATGTCATAATTTTGAGCCACAGGTGATTTGTCTCTGAGTATCGCTCACAAATTAAGGTACCTGCAATATCTGGTCTGAACTACATGCTCTATTAAGTTAATTTAATTTAAATTACGGTATACAGTAAAAGGAAAGCAAATCTTTCTTGGCCGGGAAGATACCGCCTTCATAGAATTAATAAAGGTTACACGGCATGTTCGGCGGACAAACAGACCAAATAAGCGTAACGTTAATTCCAGTACCGTTAATTTCGTAATTGTAAATGTTAATTATTTTTCTATAATAGCTCATCCCAGTGTTTTCAGTGCCTTGGCGTGTTTTAGGCAAGTTTTAACCAAATTAACTTGTCAACAACAAACTATGTTTTGTTTATTAAGAACATCATGTGCTTGGAGGTCATGGATGTCTGCTTTTCAGTTAGTCCACAACATTTCCAGGGTTTTGAATGTGTTAATGCTTAAATGAAAAAATAAATAAATGTATTATTTAATTAAAAAAATAAATACTCTAGACTTTTGAGACATGATGTATTTATATTCAATATTGTGCAATATCCACAAGACAAATACTGTATGTTTCAAAAGGAATTATATGTCCAAAGGTTTGTGGACACCTGGCCATCACTTGTGCTTGTTGAGATACTGATTTAGTGCCCTTATCCTGTTATAACCACCTGCACTGTTCTATATGCTGCTACAATAACCCCCACTATATAGAGTTTCTGAACTGCCTAATAACTGAGTAACGAGCTAGATATTCAGAAGGGGTTAGCGGTGTATGTGTATAACTGTGGATAAAACTCTCATAAATGTACCTTGTCCATGACCAGCCTGGCAAGACAAACTGGGTTAGCCACTCTCTTGACTGCAGACACGGCACCACAAGCCAGCGTGCTCCCATCCATCACCAGAGCATCCATTTCTATTTCTCCCTTCAGATTCAATACTGAGCCTCGCCCTGAAATCGCACAAATACAACAGTCACACCATTCCCTCCACGCCTGCTTCTTTACCCAAGAAAAAACAAATGTGTTTTCAGTCTGGAGACTGCATCTATGTCTGAGTCCTGAACACTAATCGGAAAGCTGTTGCATACTGTAAGTGCGGCGATGTGTAAGGAAAAGCTCTGCGCCCTGCTGTAGTCTTTACTACTTGAAGTACTACAAAATAGCCTGCACTATTTGAAATTAAATCAGTCTCATGAAGGGGAGTAAAACAGTCTAAGTGCTGATCAGAAACAGACATATCATTATCTAGATCATTATCTATCAAATTGTTTGGTCTTAAATGAGTGATCTGAATTATCTTTCTGATTTTCCCAATATGAATATATTATTATAATGAGAATAATTCACAGCATTTAGCAGACGCCCTTATCCAGAGCGACTTACATTTTTATACAACTGAGCAATTGAGGGTTAAGGAACCTGGTGGACATAGGAATTGAACTCACAACCTTCCGATTTGTTGAAATAATTCATGGTGTCATTGCTGCTGCTGCATTTTGATGGTGTGTTTTTTCTTCAGTGGTTTTACTCCTAGTTCATTTTGCTACAGTATTCATTTGTAGAAGTGTGACTATAGTTCAGGGGCGGTTCTAGCATTTCATCTTTAGGGGTTTTTTAGCCCTCAGTGAGAATTTAAAACAAGAAGTGTTTTATTATATTATATATTATATGACTACATAGTAAGCCAAAAGTTATGGTATTATTTAAAATGGCAAAAGTGGACACCAAAATTTTAAAAACTCATCTCTTTAGTCAGGCGTACACATAATACATCCCATAATATCATGCACCAGTACATCAGACCAGCACATTTTTATGAACAGCAGATATGTTAATCCCTTTCCACTGCTTCTCTCTTTGTACCCATCCCGAGGCATCCAGATACTGTACCAGCTCCCAACGTCCTCTGTGGGACGAAGCCTTTGGACGTCCACCGAGCCGAGGCCGACTCTAAAAATCCTGAGACATCTCCAGTTAGACTCTGTGGTACTCAGGAGATCAGAAGTCCTTGAACCTCACACCAATACAACATTTAACTGACTGTATATTACAATCACACCCCCAGTGTCACCCATATGAGGATGGGTTCCCCCTTGAGTCCGGTTCCTCTCAAGGTTTCTTCCTTTACCAATTTAAGGGAGTTTTTCCTTGCCACTGCTGCCTGAGTCATCTCAGATTTGCTCATAGGGGAATAAATACATACACACTGTGAACTATATACATCTAATAATAATCTAGAATTTTTATTCTGTTAATTCTTATTTCTTTTATTATTCGTTAATTCCTTTATCATTAATTATGTTTACCTTCTGCTCTGTGTTTATGTTCTGTAAAGCTGCTTTGAGACAATGTCTATTGTAAAAAGCGCTATACAAATAAACTTGAATTGAATTGAATTGAAAATTTTAAGCATGATGTAATGATGCCAGTCTTAAATCAAATCAGTTCATGTATGTGTGCATTCTCTACGAAAAGTGTGTCCAATGAATGCAGTCATTAATAAAAAAAAAATATTCACAAGCCAAAGACCAAATCAAAAAATGTTATTTTTATTTAGTATGGAATTGATTGTTTGCGTTAATATTTTGTTTTTGCTATCAACTCTGGTAATAAGAATAGTGAAATTTCACTGCTTTCGTTTGCCGTCTTCGCGGTCTTTCGCCGATTATCGTTATAGATAAATGCCTCCAGCTCTGCGTGCGCGTGCACGCTGCACGTGCCTGTGCTCCATTCTAATAAAGCAGACAGCTGATGACGCACTTTTTAAAGACTACAACGCACGCGCGTCTATCAGTGGATCAAACTGATAAATAATTTTCTTTCCCATCGACGAGATGTCCTGCATTTTAACGTAGTTTTTATTGTTTATTTATGAAAGTAAAAATTATACTTATAGTTTTAGGGTGGCTGAGATCACAGACAGGGGGGCTGAAGCCACCCTAAAAAAGGGCTAGAACCGCCCCTGCTATAGTTTCAAAACTTCATCCGAAGGCTAGAATGAAATCAAGAATGTGACCTCTATTATAAGTGGTATTATGGCTTAATTCCTTACTCTTCTGGCATGATAGTGTTACCTGCATTAAATGCTGGGTTATTTTCCAGACTGGTAACAGCTTCTACAACAGCATCCATAGAACTGCCTCCAGACTTCAGAACAGCATAACCCCTCCTTGCTGCTTCCTGGACCCCAGCAATGGATAACTCATCTCGTTCCTTAGGAACGAAACCTGCACCACCGTGGACTACCACAACAGGCAACATTGTAAGAGGAGCTCCACAAAACCTGTCAGATACAGACATACACCACTCGCTATTACAATCAAATTATCTAATCATACAATAAGTTTTAGTGCTGAAGTGAAGGTTAAATGATGTAGTATTTTAGTGTTTTTTTCTAAAGTTTAAAGCAGAGTCATGCAAATGTTCTTTAAAGTTGCATAAATAAACTGATAATTACTCGAATCAAGCAAAGGAAGCTTTTTACGGATGCTGTTTGTTCTGGTATCGTTACATGCACCGTCCATGATATTACAGCACATGGCGACGTCAGGCAACAAATTAAAAGTTTGCGCATTTTCAAAATAACAGGTTACATGTCAATATTTACTGACACAAATAAAATTGTATAAAAGTAGAATAAAAGCTATTTGAGTGTTTGAAGAAGGCTTGAAGTAGATTATAAATAATAATCAACAGCTAAGAGTCAACCCTTTTAACAAATAAGAAATGTAAATTTTTTCTAAGACAGCTTATAATTCATTTATATATTAACATTAATTTTTTAAACTTATTTATTTATTTATTTATTTATTTGTTTGTTTGTTTATTTATTTATGCCCTTACACGCTATCCTGAAAGGTTTATTGACGTCTTTATTCGGCTCATATTTATTGATTAATATACTTATTTTGCAGTAAATGCTTCACACCCCCCCCCCCCAGATTAAATTAACATTCATAATTAAACACAATGTCGCAATAGTTTATAAATGTCTCACTGTTATCTACCTTGTTCAGTGGATGTAAAACGTCCGATATGCTGTTTTCACTAACGTGTGACGACAGAGCTTTTTTGTCCGTGTGAATTTGTCCGCGCGCGCGAGCGTCTGTACGTTCAGGGATGACGCTTGTCGCTACTTATAGTCCGGCGTCCCCTCTCGTGCACGCGGGATGATGGGCGCGGAGGCTGGCGGATAAGAGGCGCGTCACCGGTGTGCTCTGATTGGAGACTGGAGATGAGAGGCGGCGCGCGCGCGGCGAGCCCCATTCTCAAATGAGTGTGCGCGCGTCTCCGTGCGGAGGATGCGCGCGCCCGAGGGGCTGCGGTCCCATTGACTGTTCCGTCTGCCTGACAGCGGCGGCATTGGCGGCACTGGCGCCTCAGCCAACCGAGAGAGCCGAGCTGATTCGACGACTCACCGTCAGCCCGGCATTAGCATCGTTCCAAGCCGGACAATAAAGACAACCATCCTGTAATCGAGCAGCATCCTGCGGAGGAGAGATGGGCTACCGATAACCGGAGAGAGGGGGTAGAGGCGAGAGGGCGGGCACAGGGTAGTAGGAGACCGAGAGGACAGAATCAACTAACTGTTTTAGAAGGGAAGCACCTACGACCGAAGAGCCGCCCCGCCACCATGAAAGGGTTGCAACGCTTGCGTGAGCCGCCGATGCTCCCGTGGACCATGTCGTGATTCACGGGCTTTAGAAGCTTTCGAAACGGAAACACGAGTCCGCCAAGGAACGGGGAAAACATGTCGGCCTCGGTGGGGCCCCGCGGCGGCCCTCGCCCACCCACTGCGCCGCCCTCCATGCCCGAGCTGCCGGACCTCAGCCACCTCACAGAGGAGGAGAGAAAGATTATCATGGCTGTGATGGTTCGGCAACGCGAGGAGGAGGCCAAGGAGCAGCAGGCCATGTTCAAGTAAGACCGCGTGATCATATGTTTCCATCTATAAACCCAACGCCTCTCATAGGTTTAGTATAAGGATGCAGCGCGACCCGATAGACGCCTGTGTGTTTTCGTGTGCCATACACACCTGATACAAGGCACGTGCACCTGCGCTGCACCGTGTGTGTGTACGGGTGTGTGGGTGGATGTGTGTGCGCGCGCGCACTTAAGGAGAGCCGCTGTTTGCTTTACCGTCCCTTTTTAAGCACATCTCTCTCTCTCTCTCTCTCTCTCTCTCTCTCTCTCTCTCTCTCTCTCTCTCTCTCTCTCTCTCTCTCTCTCTCTCTCTCTCTCTCTCTCTCTCTTAGTGTGTTGCGAAAGCCTGACAACTCGCACTACTCCTCTCGGGTCTCAGCAGCTGTAACACCTAAGCAATAATCTACAATAACTACTAAATAATCCTCCATCATCTGTCTCATTGACGTGTCTTCACTTATACTGACTGATGAGTGTAAATAATATTCAGGTGTAAAGCACAAACGATGGCTCTGTTACTGTAGCTCCATGTGAATGCTGTACCATGTGCAGGACGGTTCACAGCCGGTCGAGACAGAATCACTGACAGTGTTTGTGTTCATGTCACACTGGGGTGATGTTACCGCACCCTCAGCACACAACAATCTCACTGTAACACTGTATCAGATACAAGAGTTTGTAACAGACTGGACTGATTCTCACGCTTATAGACTTCCTTTGGTGTTCATGTCACACTGGGGTGATGTTACTGCACCTTCAGCACAAAACAATCTCACTGTAACACTGTATCAGATACAAGAGTCTGTAACAGACTTCCTTTGGTGTCACACTACAGGCTCTTTATGGGATATATGGATGAACAGAGCCAAGTGTGTTTAAAGCTGTGATAAAAACGGCTTCCTTTTTTTAAAAATGAATCAACATGATCACCTCTAGACGTGATGAAACGACTGAAAGGTGTGAAAGATTTCTGTCTCGTCGTTTTGTCACGACTAAACTCCCGGTGCCTCGTCATCGTGACGGTCGGTGTGTTTTTAACCCATTGAGTGTACGATCCCTCTGAGCAGTGCTAGCAAAACAGTGGCACTTCTTCACAGCCCTTTTAGTCTCCTAGAAATTAGGTTGCATGGTCCAGACATTTAGATCTATGTTCTATACATTACAACACAACATATCATATCCCTATTCATGAGAAGTTCTCCTCACTGTTTATAGAGGCTGTACAACAACAGTTGGAAATGTATGAATAAATATCTAACTAGCTACCGAAAAGCTCAAGATTTTTGCTAGAGCACAGCCCATTGAAATAAAAATGTGTCACTCTGGATAAGTGCTCTAAATGTACTAATACTATAGTAGCACAATATAGGTAAAAGTTAATGAACTTGTGTTGTTTAATAAGATAAGATATGTCCACTGTTTGTACTGTACACTCTGCCCTATTTTTCAGAGAGGAGAAGCCCATACAAGCGAAAACAGTGAACCTGGTTGGGAACAAGAAACCTCCACAGCAGAATGACATCAGGTAAAAATAACATCATTCAGATGTACTTAGTGATAAATCAAGCTTTTGGACTGAAAGTGTTTGATGCACTTATAAAAAGCTGGTATTTTCACTGTAATGTAAGTAAAAGGCTTGCTTCTAATTTGTTCCACTGTATTCTTTAGCACTGACATAAAGAAGTGCATTCTTTATGGCAGTGACAATCTGGATAAACAGTTTCGGGCCTTCAACATGATATCTGTAAAGGAATAAATCTAAATAAGCTGTGCAATTTTGAGATGAGGATGCTATCTTTATTTGCCATCCTGTGCCAACCAGAATGGCTGGGTATGGAGTGCCAATGCTCTTATGCCTGCTGGAATTCCTCTCAAGATCTACTTCAGATATTATTCATCATTGAAAGTGACTCAGCTTGCATGTGCTTACAGTTTCTGCCTTTCTTTTTAAAGCCGAAGTCTCCTCTGCCCTGCTATAATCTTGTCTACATAGGGTCTGTGCTGTGATTACACATTAACATTCTTCTGTCCTGCAAACACAGAAAACGATTACAGGCTCCTGCAGCTGTGCTATAGAAGCCCACGAGAGTAATATTTATGCCATATTAAAATATTTATGTGTGCCAGCATTGCCCTGGTTTTCTGTTCAACAGATTGAAAGAGCTGCAGAACAGTTCAGATAAAGCTCATCAACATCTTTTGTCTGTCAGGAAGTGTGAGGGTCATAGGATGGTTGTGCTTTAGGATAAAATGACAAAGTACATGCACATGGATCTCCTGGATGTGGTCATATCTAGTGTCACTAATCAGCCACCAGAACTACATCAATGTGTGTTTGAGTGCTATTTACTTATATATCTTTGTGAATAATGTAATTCATTCCCAGGATTAGCTGTCAATACAGATGGAAAGGACAGAGACCTGAGCTGTTACTCTACTTAAGAGTCTTGCTGACAACAGCATCCTTTGCCTATGATGCTTTTTTCTGAAGATGTAGATATTTTTCTGACCATTTGCTGTTTAGATCCTGAGTGAGTCAGTTGGTTTCTGTCAAAGATCAGGCCACAGAGCTGGGCTTAATATTATCTCAGATCTCTGTTCGTCTTCCGGTGTGTGCCAGAGCAGCACTGACACAAATCCTGCAAAAAAGGGAGGAATACATGAATAGAGAAATAGATAAAGCAACAAGCAAATCATGCAGTGGAGCCTTTCAATAGCTTCACACTCCATACATTAGCACCCACTGGAGGATGAGCCTCAGGAAGCCATTTGTTCCCACACACCAACAGGGCTTTGAGTGTTAGCTCTTGGTTTGGCATGTGCTACAGTCAGTGTCCTAGTGCTCCAGCTGCAAAGGCTCACTCTCTGGCTTTCTCATGCCTAGTTACATCTGGAAAGCTCTAACCTGTATTGAGAAAAAGTCAGATTACACCATATAATGCAGCTCAAGACAACAGCATCAGCATTGCATTTGGCCACATTCCCACTGTGTAGCTGGATAATGTAAGTGTCTATAATTTAAAGATAACTGAGGACATGAAAGGAAACTGGCTATATAATAACAATCTTTCTGTAAACAGGTGAATGGGGTATAACAGCTAATACTGTACATTTTTAAAAACCCTTGTAAGCGCAGAGATGCTGAGTTACATGAAATGCACAAAAACGCTACACTACTAAAGGAGCGGTCAGTACACGTAACAGCGGTTTCTTTCCTTCTGGCTGAATTGTAGGCCAGTTTTATTTTAGCTTCATTGCAAAGTCAACATCATCTGACCGTAAAGCTGTTTTAACTTAACTAAATGTTATTTTGAAGAAAGATGCCACAAACACGCTTGCACACAAAAAACGATTATGCAAAAAAATTGAAAAGTCACTGTTTAGATTACACACTTCATGACAAACACTCTTTTATTTGAGAGAGAGAGGGAGAGAGAGAGACTATAAAGTTCATTCTGTTTATGGGGGAAATATATATCACCAATCACAACAACTATTTGGCTTGCATGTTGCTAACAAAAGACAAACATGGAGAAATGTTTTTATTCCACTTGGTCTGACAAACAAGCCACGGTGGAAAATCTTCTCTGCAGATTTCCCTTTCCATGATCCCCTTTGGCTTGCTTATCAGAAATCAATTTAAATGTAAAATTTATAATTTAGATTTCTGTAAGGCTTCTTTGCGATAATGTCTATTGCTAAACACTGAGCATTTATGTACTGGTTACACAAGGATAAGAGTGGAAGTACAGGAACATAATTTGTTCTCTTCTTCTTTCATTCTCTGTTTCACTTTAATAATAAAGGTATTAAAAAGTGGTTATTATGAATAAACATGCCAATAGAGGCAATAGAAATGTGCTGCTTAAGAAATGTGATAGTGAGAGAGAGGGAAAGAGAGTTTGCATGTAAGACCCATGTTTCTTCACAGCAAGGATAGATAAGAATCCATCTGTTCCTGCAGTTAGATAGCTATTATAACTGCACACACACACACACACACACACACACACACACACACACACACACACACACACACACACACACACACACACACACACACAATAAATTTGTCTTACTATCCTTGTGAGTTTATTTATTAACAATTATTAATACAGCTAAAAATACTTTGCTTGCACCTAAATGTAAAACAATGAAACCTTTGAACTCCTTAGACTGTTTTTAAATAAAAGCTAATAAATGTCCCACTCTCAAAAAAAAAAAAAAACCCCTAGTAGTATCATGTTGGCATAGCACAACTTTGTTGAATGTTAGTAAAAGGCTTTAGAAAGAATACTGGTAACATTATGCATGTTATCGATGAGAATTCTACATATTTTGAGATCACAATATTGAAGGACATTCAACAATGCACATTCAGAATGAAGTCATGTTTTGGTATTTAAACAATCTATAGCAGCAGACTCCTGGATCAGTCAGCAGATTTGTAAAATGGTATCTTTTGTATTTACAAAGTAAATATTGAACCTTGGTATCTTGATGACATTATTGTGTAAGCTGAACAGCCATTCCAAAGAGTACTCCATCCTCCTGTCACTCTGTTGTTGGTGGACAACATATGCAGTCGATGGCAAGGCCTGGCATATTGCGATGATTAGGCAATGTTTTAAATAATGTTATGATGTTTGAAGATTTCTGTTAAACATGGCCTGTTCTTTTCAAGGAGAGCAATCCTTTGGAAGAGTTGTTTATGGCTGGTTGTCAACTGGGGATGTGGTAGCCTATTGGCTAAGGTCTAGGATTACTGCTTAGAAGGTTGGAGCTTGAATCCCATTTTTTTTTGTCATCTCTTTTGGCATTTATTGTAACAGGTAGCATTACTGGTTTATGGCTAATACATGTTTGAATGTGTGTGTGCATGTTCAGGGTGTGTTCTTACTTCACACCCAGTATTTCCCTCCAACTTTGACTCAGATAAATCAATTACAGGAAATGAATAAATAAATATTTATCTTGTTTTTTGGACCATCGGAGACATTTCTGAAATACAAAATCACAAACACGGAAATAAGGAAATATTATATGACCTTTTGTATTGTTCTTCCATGCTATTGATGCTTTAACTACCTCGGAGAGTCTTGGTGATCGCTATACAAGATTTCCCTCAAGTAGAAGCTGAGGTGTAATATGGAATGTGAGGTGAAGTTCATGCTGTAGGTCAAACTGGATATATAGGAAAATTTGTGTTTATTATATTAAGTGGCCCTGCGATGGGTTGGCACTCCATCCAGGGTGTATTTTGCCTTGATGTCCGATGACGCCTGAGATAGGCACAGGCTCCTCCCAAGAAGTTCTGATAAGCGGTAGAAAATGAATGAATGTATTAAGTGATATAATGAATGGGAATAATGTAAATGTGACAAGAAACAGGAGGGAAAAAAGTATAACAGATGGAAATGGGAAACACACTCACACACACTCACACACAGGTACACTGAATGTACATGGTATTATGGAATTATGCATGGATAATCATGATAAATATTTAACACAATATTAGACAAATATTACTTCACTTGAAGTTCTGTGGTTTTAATTAGCAAAGACTTTAGTCAGTGAAACAGTCAACTACCGAAGTGTGGTATCAGCACCTGCTGCTTCACACACTCCCTCTTTCTGTCCATTGCTAAATGGTGTCTTTGTGTGTGGGAACGGTGTACGTGTGTGTGTGTGTGTGTGTGTAAGCGAGCGTTTCAGATTGTTCAGTAGGTAGTGTTCCTTCGCGTCTCCTCTTTTCTCCCAAATGGTGTCGTTTTACTTAAGCAGAGTCATGCGTCATCAGCTAGACTAAAAGCTGGACATTCTGGGCTTTGAGCCCATATTGTAATTCTGGAAAGCTTTGAAAAGTTCTTGTCTCTCAAGGATGGTAGTGTGTGTGTGCAAGAGACAGTGCAAAAGAAGCCCAAACAAACCAGTGTAATTGGCTTTTATATGCAGGGTGATTCTGTGGTGTCAGTGAGGCAGCATTGTAGTCAGTAAAGAGTTCCATTTAGCAAGATTTTAGATGAGTTAGAGAGATTGAAAGACCCCAGGTCTATCACATCTATTTATGGAGGTTTTGTACAGTGCACAGTGCTAAGTGTGATAAACACACATTTACAGCATGTCCAAACGGCTTGGCTTTAGTCCGCTCTTCTAGATCGATGTGCATCCTACTTCTTCATTTTTTCTTTTACGTGTTTCCCTTGTTCCCTTGAGTCCTCTCTATCTCGAGGAAGATCCTTCACCGAGGCAGGGGATCGTGTCAGACGAGCAGAGATTTACAGGCAAGCAGAGCTGTTACAGTATTGATGAGTGTCTTGAGCTACCCTCACATAAATCTTCTACTCCACTGTATTTGTTGTTGTAGCCCACATTTACCTGATCAACATACTCCTGCTTGTGTACAGATAAACTCGTTAACCCCTAAACACCAAGATCGCTAAATACAACTACATTAACATTTATATTTATGGCATTCGGCAGACACTCTTATCCAGAGTGATGTACAAACGTGCTTTGAAGTCTCTATCAATGAATACATCAACACTGGTTTACTAGGTCACAGACTAAAACTCTGTTGGGAGGAATTGTTTCACTTTTTAATTTTTTTTAAATACATAAAACAAACACAGAATGCAAGGTCTAGTTTAAGTGTTTCAGGAAGATGTAGGTCTTCACCCATCATTTGAAGACAGCCAGTAACTCCGCTGTTCTGACATCTAGGAGAAGTTCATTCCACCACCTAGATGCCAGAACAGAAAAGAGTCTTATCTAATTCTTAACCAGTTGAGCAGTGCTAGTAGATCAGTGCGAGCGTGTTGCAGTGCGAGGAGTTATAGGAGTTTTGAGGTAAGAGGGTGCCGGTCCATTTTTGGCTTTGTAGGCAAGCATCAGTGTTTCGTATCTGATGCGCACAGCTACTGGAAGCCAGTGGAGGGAACGCAGCAGTGAGATGGTGTGTGAGAACTTATACAGGTTGAAAACAAGCTGCATCGTGGCATTTTGGATCATTTGAAGGGGACAAATTGCATTCATATGTAGAGTTGCCAGTAATGAGTTGCAGTAGTCATGAAGAGACTGAACAAGCATCTGAGCAGCCTGTGTGGATAAAAATAGCGTGAGCATGTCACGTTAGCAACATGGGAGAAAAAGAACAGTCGGTTGTACGTGGTTACTCCAAGGTTGCAAGCAGTGGCAGAAGGGGAGATCAGAGAGTTGTGCAGGGAGATCACAAGATCCTGACCTGAGGAGGAATCGCTTGTTATGGCCATAACTAAATGACTGTGGTGACAAATACACCTAAACAAATACTGACACAATTTCACACAGATTTAACACAATGATAATGTAGTCTGCAACTTTGTTGTATTAAAATGTGGTTTATCTTTTATGGTAGTTACTTTACTTTAATGGGGAAGAGTAGAAGATTCCCTCACTGACATTTCTCTGCTCTTGCTATTAATGTGTGTGTGTGTGTGTTTTTTTAGAAAGTTATAGTGCTTTCATTTGTATTTGGTGTCACCCAGATAAGGATGAGTTACCTGTTTAAGACCCTGCTGGTTTCTCTTAAGGTTTCTTCCAAATATCTTCTAAAGGAGTTTTTCTAAAATTTAGGAGTTATTTTAACATAATGTATCTTTTCACAAGATTTAGATTAAATGTCTGTCCGTTGTGTAATTCTGGCAGTGTAAAGCATGCAAGTCAGCTAGAACTGATTAGGATTAAGTTGATGAGTGTGAGAGAGAGAACTTCACAGAACTGAAAGGTAGATAGATTGTCAAGATTTGTCAAGAAGTTTTTATTGTCATTTCAATTATATATTTAGCGGAAGCAGTACAACCTTAAATGAGACAACGTTTCTCCAGGATCATGGTGCTACATGGAACAACACAGAGCTAAGGACTTAAAGTAAGTTAGTCCTAACCACATAAAGTGCATCTGTGCAATCTGGTGCAAACAGTGCAAGACAAAAGACAGGGGTAACAAACAGTATAAAACGCTACAAGACAATACACTTATTATAGTAACAGCACTTACAGGAGTTATTGTAATGAGTTGTGCAAAACAGCAATTGAATGAAATGTGCAAGACCTCATGTGCAAAGAGCAAAAAAATGTCAAGATCAGGATGTAAACAATTGGATAAGGGTGGTGCTGTAGACGAGGATGTATATTGGATGAGTGTGTATTTGGTGCATATCAGTGCATTCCATGCACACAGTGTGTGTGTGTGTGTGTGTGTGTGTGTGTGTGTGTGTGTGTGTGTGTGTGTGTGTGTGTGTGTGTGTGTGTGTGTGTGTGTGAGTGTGTGTGTGTTGTGCTCTGTACAGTTCAGTTTTAGTTGTTGAGCAGTCTGATGGCTTGTGGGAAAAAAACAATTGCAGCGTGGTCGTGAGAGCCTGAATGCTTCGGTACCTTTTTTCAAGACGAGAGGAGGGTGAAGAGTGTGTGAGGGGTGTGTGGGGACATCCACAATGCTGTTGGTTTTTCGGATGCAGCGTGTGGTGTAAGTGTCATGTATAAATGTAGATATTTATCTAGATAGATGCCATCTGGCATGATTGTTTAATGATGAATTGCAGTGGATTTTTATTTTGAAAATGTACTCAGTTTGTCAGTTTGGAATGATGGGTATTACATACACTCACAATAGATTGCAAGAATTGTGTGGAAGGAAATAAATCCCTCCAAAGTGATATTTGTGTTTCCTATACAGTTCCTCACTCTGCACAAGCAATGGGAAACATTAGTTTTGAGGTTTGAAGTTTCTCTCTGCACTCCTTGCATGTATTTCATGAACTATCTGCTCCTGTGGATTGGCATATTGCCTCCTGGGTAGGATTGGGTGACAACCACACACTGGTTGGAGAAAATAGGATGCAGAGTGTTTTTAAGGGCTGTATCCATGGTGCCATCAACCGAGGAAGAGCTCCCAAAGCTCATGACTGTATGGTATGTTTTATAATAACCGATGGGATTTGTCTTTCTTTGGGTTGATGTGTTTGTTTTTCATCTCAGCATTATTTTATTCTTTCTTTGGAGGACACTTATCACTACAGAGTCTAAGGGACAACACAACAGTTATCGTGTGAATATACTACAGAACTTACTTTAATGTATACAGTATGTGGAATTTTAAAGCACAGGGTTTTATTTTTAAGTGCCATAGAGAGTTTATACAGACTGACATGCAAGTAAGCAACGTGTGTGTTTGACGCATACAGTAGATAGTTGGGAAAGAATAGTATGAAGATAACAAACAAGCAAAAAAAAAAAAAGGAAAGGAAAAGGTCATCACAGAAATGGAGAACTGCAAAACGAACAGTTTAAAGAAACACATCACAAAATAATCTCAGCTCACAGTTACACACACACCAACACACACACACTTAGTGGAGGATAGCAAAGCCCAGCCCAACAGAGCTGAAATCTTCGTCATTTTTTGCTTTCCACCTACAACGCCTCTTTCTCACAGAGTATTTTTAGTGCTTGCTGGATGTGTTTAGTCTTCTCTGCTGTAGAATCCCGCTCTTGTAGATACATGAGCCTGTGCATCTTGATCATAGCCAGACTGAAAAGAGAGGAAGGCTGAACTGCACAGGTCTCACTACATACATAATGAGACCATAAATATTCACATCCCAAGAACCTTTCCAATAATTTTGAAGTGTTACAGCCTGGAACTGAAGTGGAAATAATTATTATAGACTTGCTGTCCACTTTATTAGGAACACCTGTACAACTGAATATTCATCCAGTTATCTAATCAGCCAATCATGTGGCAGCAATGCAATTTAAAAACTCATGCAGTTATGAGTCAAGAGGTATTCACGAGCTTTGTCCGTTTGTTCAGTTGGGTTATATGCAATAATGTAAGAGGCCCAGGACAGTAAAACCTACAATCACAAGTCCATGGTGACAAGATTTCTGGGGTCATTATGAGTTTTGCATTGACCATCATGGACTCCCACATCTTTCATGTGACCTTGTGATTGCAAATTTGTATAAATACAGAAGATCTCAATTTTTTGTATAAAAAGATGTTTTAAGATCTTATATCTCTTTTAACAACTTTAAAATAATGGCAAGACATTCAAATCCTACTTTATCCCCCGAAAACATACCAGTTTAACAAAACTGAATTACTAGATGATTTTTTAAATTAATTTAGGAACACAAAATAATTAAATGAGCCTATTTTTTTTACATCTAAAATACTTAGAAACACAACGAAAAAGTCTCTAATTTCACCATTCAATCAGTGGATGCTAATAAGATAGATTTATGTGATATTTTAAATTTACAGCATAGATTTTATACTAAACCACAAAAATATGCTAAAAACTACAGGTAACAAATAATGGTACATTAACAAAAGATTAGCAGGGTTGTCCAATGTTGCATAAACAAGGTTGGTAGTATGAATTAGTGTGCAAGCTAGCTGTTATGTTATAAATTATCATTCGGGTCATCAGAATTTAAATACTGCACACTCATTTCAACAGTTATTGCAGTGAACTGGTTTGTTTATGATTGTTTCAACAGTATGTTGAAACATACATATGTATAACATTATATTTATGGCAAATACTGGCTAGTTGAAACGCTAACTACTAAACTTGTTAAAAACCTAGCCACTATGGGTGTTGAGCTACTACTAACTTCATTTCAAGCCATGGCGTGTTTGTTAAAATTGCAGTTCTGCATTAAAATATGTCTATACTGATTTTTTGCTAGATTTGTTTCTTCATAATTATGCCTGTCCTTTGCTAGGTATCATGTAAATTAATTTGTGTTTTGTTTGCACTGTAAATTTGATTTTTATGGTGTGTGTATACACAGCAAGTACCTTGCAGAGTGTGTTTTAGTTGTGAGTGTCAGGTTGAAGCTTCTGCTGGGCTCTGCTGGTTTCTGATGGTTGAGGTGGATAAATGCACTGCCAGACCATATGGACAGCATTGTCTTGGGAGGCTGGTACCCATTTACTGTAGCTCTGCTGCTGCCACCACTGCTCACACACTCCATCTGTCTCTTTCCACCCCTCTTCCTCGCTCATTCTACCACTCCTCCATTCTGCTCTTTTGGAAACGGAAATTCTTGTGTTTAAAAAAAAAAGAGACACCACTATGCTTTTTCCATCTACATATATTCCTACTAAATTCGTTACAGTGCTTCTGCTAGTAGGTGTGAAGGCAGGCAGGTATATTAGGCAGAATGTTTTCATTGGGTTTGTTAGCTGAAGCCTTGGCTGATTAAAGCTTGTGTGTCACTGACACTGTTTAAAGGGAAGAGTAATGAGTTGTGCTATTGACAGAGCCAAGTGGCCACTCAAGTGGATGGCTCTGTAAAAGCTGGACTCTGATCATTCTCACTCTTGTTTCCTCACACACTTATCTTCTGCTCATGCTCACTATCTCTTGTTCTTTTTCTTGTACTCATTCACCTGCTTTCAGTGATAATAGCAGTCCTTTAAGTGCAAGCCCTGTACATTTAATAACGCTTCATCATTATTTCTCACTCAGATTTAAAAGCTAGCAATTCATTATTAATGGTGAACTGTCTATCAGGCTGAGAGTTGTTTTGTTTATGCCCTTGTATGGTGTGTGAACTGTATTCTAACTAAAATTCACATGCTTAGGTAATGATGGAGTAGCAAACTTATGACTGTACTTGTCGAGCTGCAACACACATGGATTAGTGGGAGGGTGAGCATCCTTTCAGAGTTTTTTTTTACATAATCCGGGCAGACAGGGTTGCAAACACAATCCTGTATAGACATGTTTCAGGGATGAATATGTCAGTATTTTTGAACGAGTCAAATTAATTGGCATGAATTAGTGTCAATAACTGACTTGCTATGATAGAAGAAATTCCATTCTTTCATTTGGTATTGATGGTCATTCCGATTAAGTTGTTTTTGCAGCCACATTTATGTTGAACCCGAACCATGCCTGTCGAATCAAAGATGTTTTTGAGCAAATCTTTTGGTTATTGCTGAGATACACACCTATCATGATCAGTTCAGTGAGTCCCCATCAGGTTTATTCAGTCAACAGTGGAAATTTCCAGCCTTTCATAGTATGCAGAAGTACACTGTGTATAAGCATCCTGTCTTGATGGTTATCACTCTGTAGTCTTCTGTGATCTTATCCTAAAAATAGGCTGACATTACTTTTTAGTTATTGGTAAAGCCTTTCTCAACGGTGGGAGCTAAATTGCACCCTCTACCGGAAACAATATTCTCCATGATATAGTATTACCAAAAGATCTCCCTGTAGATAGACTATGTATTTTTTCCATGGCTATAGAAAATTTCGATCCTCAAACCTTTGAAGGTTAAAAACAATGATCTCTCACTTCTATAAGAACTTAATGTCATGAGTAAATTAGAGCTAGACAGTTTTTAAGAAATTCTGTGTGAGCTTGGTGTTGAACTGTGCCGGAGGTATTTATTTTACAGAGTTAGTACAGCTTTAAGACCCTCCTTAGTTTGAGGGAGGAAGGAGCATTATGGAGTGGCAAATTTTGGAGAGGAACAAGATGAAAGCCCTTCAAAAAGTGACCTCGGATTACCTGAGTGTGTGTTTGGGGTGTTTTTGGATAGATCACTGATTAATTTGATTGCAATATGAGGCCAGGGTGGTGAGGTATGGTCAGTGGTTTTAATAGACCTGAGGGTAGATGAGATGTTCTTGATTCATTATTATGTGAGAATCTGTTTTTTTTTGTTTGGGTTTTTTTTTAATTTAAGGGACAAATTGTAGAATAGTAAGGAGAGCATTTTTCTTATGAGTCTTACCAATATCACCTATAATCTATTGGTGAATATATGCTATGATGTAGGCTGGTGAGAGAATGGTTTATTCAGGCAGAGATTCAATGGGACAGTTAGTATTTTTGGAACAGATCTTGATGCTCAGTCATTTCACTTAAGAACTTGTGGATTATCCGTGAGAACTGAGGTTGGAGGAGTTGCCAATGAGCTAAAGCCTGACTGAAAAAGTAAAACTACACTAATCCCAAATACCTTTGCATTTAAGCATTGACATAGGATCTGAGTCTGTTGTTCTTTATTCTCCAGTTACTTTTATGTAGGTCAGTTCCTCTAGGATGCAGGCAAATGTAAAAAATTCTTGCAGATCTGGGTCAAGATGCATTATGTGGCATTATTACAACATGCATTGAGCCAAAGCCCTCTTCCATTCATTTGTGTTAAATGTTATTACAACTATCATAGAAAGTAATTACATATGTTTCTGATAGAAAACAAAAAACTCTGCAAGGTACATGGCAAAATTCAAGATCAAGCAACAGTCCATAGATTATATATAACAGTCAATAATACAAGTCCATACATTTTAAATTCTGGTGAAATAATAATAATTGCCTCTTTGGGTGATCAACACTTTGCTCAGATTTCTAGTAGTTGTAGTAGTTTTAGCTTCCAATAATGTTATTAGTGTTAAAATGGGAACTGTAACTTTGGAGCAGAAATCCCACTCGTCCTGCTTGGGAGGATCAGCAGATGGAAACGTTAATGTCAGGCTGGGCTTGTTTAAAAATACTCTGTGCCCACTAAGATCTGGTTTCATATCAAATAATCAGAACTAAATCTAATAAAGTGCAGCGTGATTATGATGTACAGAACCATGTACAGTCTATTGTAAGATACATTGCAATGATTGGGAGACAGAAATAGAGATTATGGAGTAAAAAATGCTGGTACAACAGAAATGTGTATGCTTTATCATGACCTTTACAAAAAAATTGGTTGAAGGTATTGCCTCTATTCTGTTCATCTCACACACAGGATAGGACATCTGCTGTAGCACACACAGTTCAACATATCCAAAGAATTGCAAGCCAGCACCAAATTCAAATTCAAACTCTGTGTCAGCTTGGTGTTGAACTGTCCCAGAGGTATTTATTGGACAGTGTTCGTACAGCTTTAAGAGAGACCCTCCTTAGTTTAAGGGAGGAAGGAACATTACTCCCTCAGCGCTGCATGGATGCTCCAGCTTGGCATAATGAGGGCACTGCTGCACACTCGCTCCTCTCTACCTGTCCTATGGGAGTCTCCCTTCATCATGTAACATGCACAACATCTCATATTTGCTGCCCTCCATACTGATCATGTGATGACCTCTCTAGCATTTCTATATTGCCTAATATTGTCAGTGATGATGTATATAGTGCATTCTCTAGTACTCAGGAGACTTATATATATTTTTATATATAGAGAGAGAATTATTGGAAATATTCGATGCACTTTACCGTGTTTGACAAGACTTTACATGACTTCATATAAAGCAAAATCTGCAGAAAAACAGTTGCTTTTTATGTGTATTTTAAATTCCAACAACAAGCTTTCACAAAAATCACAAATTATACCTTTACACAGGGTTGCCAGTACTTTGCCAGTACTTATATACCTGTATAATTTTTAACATTGGTCGAGGGAATCTACATGGATTTAATAATATTATAGTGATACAATCCTTATAGAGCTCAATATCCAGCAACAACGTGATTAGAATTGAAAACAATGATTCCTAGTTTACATTTCTAATCAGCAGAATGCTGTTTGTAGCTTTCACATAGATGGACTGGGTCAAGGCTTTTTATTATGATCAGCAGCAGTTTATGTGTTACTTAACTTTTTTATGTTATTTTATTGTTTATATTTTTATTTCTCGGCTTGGCTCTGAAATGGCTCTAGGTTGACTATCACTGATGTAAAAGATTATACTTTGTTATATTAAAGAGAGACAGTGAAAAATGAACAAAACAAAAGCATAAGGCAGGACAATGATCCAGAACAAATTAAACAGAACAAACATCATGTTATTTCCATCAACAAAGATACATTTTTTACGAGTATAGATTAATTATACACAGATAACAAAAATAGGGCAGTTTATTGGCGTTGGTTGATGTGTGGGATTAGTAGGGGGTTGGGGCAGTGAATGTTACCCTCAGTAGGGGAGTTCCGTTGGAGGAGAGACACAGTCAAGCCAGTTCATCTATGTGCTGCTGGTGCCATATGGAACCACATGATACATCCACTTATTCTCATGCCTGATTGCCTGGTCTGAGGGAGCAGAAATAATACACTGGCAGAGTGAATCAATACGAACTAGATCAAGTACACCAGTTAAAGGTAGTCACTGGATCACTTGCAGGTCCTGGATCCACTAGACACCTATTAGAAGCAATATAGTATTAGCCATGAAGTAAATGAAAAATGGACAAAAGGCTTCTTTAACTCACTAATAAGTCTGAGGTGGTGTTTTGTATGTATAGGCTTTTATTCGCTTTAGTTATGATATATTTTGTAAAATTGTGGTCAGGATGCTTTAATGTTGAGCATAACTTATAAAAACTGTCATTCTCTTGTGGACTGTTGGATATATCAAATGTAGATTTATCGTTAGTTACCGTACCTCAGTTTTGTTGGTTGTGGAGAAAGAGCAGGTTTTTTAAGGTCTTCTCACTCAGACAGGAATGTCTGTCGGCTTCACTCAAATGCACTTGCTTTCAAGCTCGTTATAATTTACAACAACAAATCTCATTCAGTTATTATTACTGTAAAATGTCTAGATATGTGTTTGGCTACCTCTCCTAGAGGAAAGCTTAATTTCTAAATTGCCAGAGGTTGATATTTTTCCCTGACACTGTTTTTGACACTTAAATTATTATATAAATTATTTCCACATGCTCTGCAACACCAATTTCCAAATAGCAGTGTGAGTAAAGAAATTTGGCAAAGAAATACTTTTTAACCCCCACACTTTATCTAGATTTCACAAACTGTTGTTAATACCACTGAAAACACCCCACAACTTGATATTCCAGCTGTTAAATTGAGCTTGTCTTTCTAGCTACCAATTCCTTCCCTGTTTATGAGGTGATTGAGGTGTGATTACTGGTAATATTTAAACAGATCACAACCATGGGTTAACATGTGCTTCCATGAGAAAGAACATGCTAGCTATTTCAAAGACCAATTAATGATATTTCCCACTCTGTGAACCACTTTCATATTCGCCACCATTAATTGGCTACAGAGAGGTCTAGCTATTTATTGGTTAGATCGCATGGAGCTACCTTCTAGGATATCTGTAATTTTCAAACGAGACCTTTTTAGTTGTGTTTTATTAATTGGTTTTATTTTGTTTAGGTGTATTTTGTTAGTGTTTGAATAATTCTGTCAGATTATAACATAACATGTTTATGTTTGCTAACGTATTGCTGACATTACACCACCAGCTTCGTAGATTAGTCTGGGAAATGCACCATCTGCATTTAATTGTCAGCATTGTGAGTTTTCTGAGCTGTGCACAGAAGCACATTTTCTAAAGCATATGTCCAATAGACATTTGAGTATAAATCAGAAGAACCTACAAAGGTTGCAGGATCTGGAGCAGTGTTTATACAAATTGTACAGTATTTCACATTGAAGAAAGAAACTTAGCGAACATGACTGGAAGGTCTTAAAACCAGAAATAGTTTCTAGCCCCATTGATGAGAATTTGCATGAAACCCAAGAACAGATTTCTAATTTAGCAAGTTCTGTTCAATGTGTCATTCAACAATTAACTCAGATACATGCACTGTCATTTCCCATGTGCCCTAAGGTAGTGTTATCCAGATGCTGTATCTTGTGACCAAGTTGGTAAATAATGTTTCAGAAAGCATTGTTTTGTTTAGTTTTTCAAAATGATGTGACTCCTGTGTCCTGTGGAATATCAAACCTCTTTATTTAATACACTTGCAAGTGTGAAGTCAGTCTGTCCCAACCTAAGACTGAACAGAGTGAGTTACTTAGATGTACAGTAAGGCAGTTCACTTATACTGTACATGGAGCTATGTGTGTGTGTCTTCCACTGTGCGTGACTTCTTCTTATTCCAGTGGAATGGCTGTTAGTCTCCGTTATTTCCACACACCTGCAGCCTGCAATGTTCTTGTCTCTTCAACCTATTGTGCAACTGGAAACAGTTCAGTTCTCCTTTGTTACTTTTTTCTGTTTCTAGTTTTTGGTGTGAGAGCATATTGGTACAGAATGTTCAATGTTCATTTTTGTTATTCACAACATTTTCTATTACAGGAAACAGAATTTAGTTTTTGTATATGTTCGTATCTTCTTCTACATTTACGGCTTTTACAATTAAATGCAGATGGTGCATTTCCCAGACTAATCTACGAAGCTGGTGGTGTAATTTTAAATAAGTTAGCAAACATAAACATGTTATGTTATAACCTGACATAATTATTCAAAAACTAACAAAATACACCTAAACAAAATAAAACCAATTAATAATTAGTTCAGATACATGTGTCTTCACTAGGTGTCTGTTGATATCAACTCTTTCCTTGATGTGCCTGCATTTGACTACTTGAAGGCCAAGTGGTGATGGACAACTTGCAGGACCTTCCACAAGTGATATGTCTTTTCTTTGGCCTAATTAATGCACAAGACTTGAATTACCCAAAATTACTTGCAAACACAATGTTACGATCCCAAATGGTGTTTAGGGGTATGGGTGGGAAGGTAACAATATGAAATGATTATAAAGTTAGATTTCTGGTGTATATGTGGCAATCAACAACAAGGACAACAAATAGTGGGCAAAACCTGTCTCTATTATCATACAAGTGGTGGTGACATAGGTGATAATATTTACAATATCTACAGAAACAAGATAACAAAAGACACAAAGAGGAAAAGAGACATGAGCAGTGCCAAAACAAAGAAATAAGCAAAACAAAAACCGCGCCAGCTTGAACATATCCCTCTAACCTGAACTACAAAGGAAAGTAATAATACAAATCTTCATCGTCGATGACGCCCTAACTAACCTATACTTCCTATCCAAACAAAAGGTACAGAGGGTGGCACGCGCGCCTAACCTAGTGTGTCTAATACAGAAAAGCTTACCTACGTGTTGCACAATATATGTCAGGTGAAGTACTCACCTGTCCAGTTTTCCCCAATATAAACAAAGTAACATCCACAAAGCGAATAAACACAAGCATACAGATGCAGATCGAGTGACTAACAAGTCATGTACACAAAGTGACTAACAAGTCACATACACAAAGTGACTAACAAGTCACATACTGTACACAAAGTGACTAACAAGTCACATACACAAAGTGACTAACAAGTCACATACACAAAGTGACTAACAAGTCACATACATAAAGTGACTAACAAGTCACATACACAAAGTGACTAACAAGTCACATACATAAAGTGACTAACAAGTCACATACACAAAGTGACTAACAAGTCACATACTGTACACAAAGTGACTAACAAGTCACATACACAAAGTGACTAACAAGTCACATACACAAAGTAACTAACAAGTCACATACACAAAGTGACTAACAAGTCACATACACAAAGTGACTAACAAGTCACATACATAAAGTGACTAACAAGTCACATACACAAAGTGACTAACAAGTCACATACATAAAGTGACTAACAAGTCACATACACAAAGTGACTAACAAGTCACATACACAAAGTGACTAACAAGTCACATACACAAAGTAACTAACAAGTCACATACATAAAGTGACTAACAAGTCACATACACAAAGTGACTAACAAGTCACATACATAAAGTGACTAACAAGTCACATACACAAAGTGACTAACAAGTCACATACATAAAGTGACTAACAAGTCATATACACAAAGTGACTAACAAGTCACATACTGTACACAAAGTGACTAACAAGTCACATACACAAAGTGACTTACAAGTCACATACACAAAGTGACTAACAAGTCACATACATAAAGTGACTAACAAGTCACATACACAAAGTGACTAATAAATTGGGATACATGAACAGTCTGACATACTAAAACCGAATGAACAACAATAGCCCTCTAACAAATTAGCCCACATCTTTTTTTTCTCCTTCTGTTTCTGTTTCTGATTATAATTCTGATCCTGATCCTGGTTGATTGGTGGATCGACGGGTGACGTAACAGGATAATGAAAATTGACAGGAGATGTCCAATGATAGGGATCTGAAAATATAGATAGTGGAGAGAGAACAAAACACCGAACCCACAAGCATAGCACGTAACACACAACATGTACTGATATCAGTCCTCAAAATTGCCTTCGAACCTAAAGTTTTTGAACTAGCTAATTTGGTTAAGAATAATGGTTAGGTCTTATTGCCCTTTTGACTTTGAGTCACATTGTTACCATTCACATTTACATGTTCAGTACATATTTACTATGAGAGTATTGTGAGACTGTTTTTTTTTGTGGGACATTATTATTGTTATCGCCTGTACAGTGTGGTTATACCCCAATTCATTAATACAGTAATTTAATTAAAATGGGGAAATTACAGTATTTGTTGTATTATTGCAATTTAATTGATAATGTAATTTCATTAAAATGGTGAAATGTTGGTCAACAAAGACAGTCAATATGCTGTTAATTGTTTTGTTAAAATGTTAAAAGTTTAATTTCTTGAGTAAATAACACAAATCAGCTGGGCAGTTGAGTTAAATTAAATACAGTATTTAAGTACACTTGAACACAAATGAACACCATGTTAAGTGAAGTTAATTATTTAAGTGCACAGTGTTAACATCAAGTTAAGTGAATTTAAATCTAAAAATTTTGGGAGACCCATTACACAATGAAATTGACGGAGTTACTTACTCAGTCAGTTGAGTACATTTAATTTAGTGGGATTTTCAGTGTAGTGTTACAGCAAGCCTTAGCTGTCTAGATTGTTTCTAACATTGTAGTCTTCTGGCTAGCTTGTTGCTGTGCTGCAAATTACAAAATGTTGCCAGTTCAGTATAGTCGAACAGAACCAATAGCCACTCAAACATGTCACTGTCAAAGTCCTTTTACCTTTTTTTTTTACTTATTACTAAATGCCACTTAGCACTTTGATGAATTCCCTGCAACTATGCCTTTGTACACGAATGATTACTGTGTTAAAAGGTAACTGTTGTCTGTTATCTGGGGTTTTGGAAGCAGTTCATTTTTTAGAACTGCACCTTTAGAAATTTTAGCTGAATACCCTTGTGAAAGAGTTTCAATTAAGCAAGTTACAAGTACTGCCTGGGAACATTTGGCTGGATTGGATCATGAACAGAAACAGCACTGCATGGAAGGAGGTGAAGGAAAATTGTTTCAATTCTTCAGTTCAGTTCAGTAATTAGGTTTGTAAGATTTTAGTCATATTTCATTGCATTCTGTCTAAAGTGTTATTTCTATTTTGGGGAAAAAAGAAAGAGGTCATTGCAAATGTCTTACTGAGCAATACAGTTATCGAAGAAATCATTTATGTTCAAATTCTCTATATTGCTAGGAGACCTGAACACTGCAGAAGGAAGTGCACTTGAGTACTTCAGCTATAACTAGATTGGCCTGGCCCAGTGGATTTGTTAGACAGTGTGGGATGAGCCTAGGCTTGCTGGAGGTTAGACCTGTTGCTTTTCCAGATGATGAAGTATTCACCCCAGAGGAACACTTAGTTATATAGGTCAACCTCCTGCAAGCAGGGCAAGACATATCATTAGTTGGCTGCTACAACATGAAGTGGAAATCACTGAGTAGAAATTGGCTTTATGAAATGGGTTGCTGTGCTCTATGCGTCTGGATATATTAATGATGGTGAAATAGATGGTGAAATAGAATCCATCAGCATCAGATGTAAATCATGTGATCTAGCCATTGTTCTTGTATTCTCAACGGATGTAGAAGAGAAAAGGTGAATTTACACCTGTGTTGAGAACAGAGGGAGTCTGATGTACAGTATGCTCATGGATGTAGGTCAAATTTAAGCCCGCTTCAGTGTATAAGCAATGTTTTTGCCATGTAGGTTATACCTTGTGCTCCAGTCTCTTTATGCATTTGCATCCGCAGTGGTAGAGCACTGCTTATAAGAGCAGTTGGGTCAGGGGTGTCCAATCTTATGCAAAAAGGCCTGGTGTGGGTGCAGGTTTTCATTACAGTCAAGCCAAGAACAACTGGTGGATTACACAGGTGGAGTCAGGTGTAGCTTCTGTTTCATTTGGATTAAAAATAGGTTTAGGCCTCTTTGTTCCAGTGAAAATAAATTTTAATGTCACAGGACACAAAGACATTCTATGCAATTGTGTGCTTCTAACTTTGTGGCATGAGTTTGGGGCAGAACCACTTACAAACACATGTTTGTGAAGGTCAGGTGTTCACATACCTTTGGCTTTATGGTGTATTTCACACATACACTTTCAGGATATTCATCTTATTTTTGACTAAAATATTTTAAAAAGTAAATCTAACATGTTCCTGTGTAAATATTAGAGTGCCCTTTTATGTAAAACAGTTAGTTTAGTTGCTTGGGCTTTAGTCGCCACAGATATCACCTACTGTTATGTCAAGCAAAGAAAAAAATGTCGCTCATCTCCAGGCTGACTATCCTTCATGTTCCTTCTTTTTGCCAAGCTAATTAGACCTTCTGCATACCTTAATTACGCCAAGTTCTATGCTAATGCAGTATTCCTGTGCGATTTGCATGCCAGGTCTTGTAGACACTGGGCCTGATTTGCATTTCACAAAAGGGATATTTTTATTCTTGGTTAAAAGGGAGGGGGCAGACAGAGATAGAGACAGAAAGGGAATAAAGAATGTGAGAGACAGAATACAGAGGGAGTTGAGTGTAATGCGGAAATGGATATTGTGTGTACACACAATAAGTTGCAGTTTCATTTAGGAAACCCGGTTTTGTCTATTCAGTCTTAATTCTGGCTTCGGGTCCTGAAAATCATTTCCTATAGTACACAGAGCTTTCATGTGTCCTTCCTAGTGAAAGACATAATGATTATCTCTTTGTTTTCCATACTGTATTTTTCTCTTGAAAACTGTGGTTGCTTGAATGCATTTTTTTAGTAACTCAATCTCTAATGTTGTTGTTAACTACAAGTAAAATATATCTTGTTCATCACCATGGTTCCTAGTCTTTAAACACTTAAGCCGACAGTCAGCAAGTGATTTCACTGTTTGTTGCCCTTTTCCTGACCCCTGACCTGATGGCAATGTTGTCTGGGGGTATGGACAGGGAGGAAATCCAGTGTGAGGTCTAATGGAGGAGCGGAGTAGAGTGGGGGTTGAGGTGAATGATACAGTACTGTATATCATCCTCTCTCTAGGGCAGTACTGCGGCTTGGCAGACGTTTGTGTATTACTTTTAGTACTTTTAGTAGCTCCTTATGGTTTATGTAAGATAATGAGTATTCCGTGATGAAGACAAACTCGGCATAAGTAAAGTTGGATTCTGAGAGAGAGCACTATTGCTGATAAAAGTAGTGTATTGGTTGTCAGCATTGTCAATATTGCTCGGTGTTTGTAGTGGGTTTGAAGATTCTTTAGATTTACATTGACACTAGTATTATTCTCATGTCATGTCAAATATGTGTTTTGAAGTGTGTGTGTGTGTGTGTGTGTGTGTGTGTGTGTGTGTGTGTGTGTGTGTGTGTGTGTGTGCGCGTTAGAAAAGAGGAAGGAACAGCAGTGTGAGGAACACAGTTCAGTGGCATCACCATGTTCTATTGATTTTTCACTGGAGATTGTTGTATCGGGCCTGTCCTCTAAAATCTCACATTTCCTTCAACCTCAGCACCAATCTGGCATCTCATCAGCTCCATCAGCACTAATGTACAGGCATTAGCAGCTTTTTTCCAGCATGACAACTGGATCACATCCCTTTGACCGGAATGTATTTAACTCAGAGCTTCCCGTGATCAAGATAGTAAGAAATTTGCTTCCCAGGAAAACCATTCATTCAGTGCTTGGCTTAACTACGTCTGTAATGAACGAATACAGATCCAGTACATCAGTATTTTATAATGAAGCATTAACTCTCGTTATTAGCATTAAGTTGAGCTGAGTATTTATCAAAATGTGCATTGGTAAATTCTCTGGGAAATTGTATTTTTTTTTTCATTTAACTGCTGAATTTTCACCCTTTGGATTCTCATATTTTTTGCTTTATTTTCTCTTTCTCTTTTTCTTCATCTTGTCTCTTCTTATCTGCATCTCCTCCTCTCTTTCCTGCATACTTATCCATTATGGGGGGGTTTTGGGCCTTTTCAAGAAAGGGGGGGGGAGGGGAGAGGGGGGGAGAGAAGAGAAGAGAAGGGGGAAGAAGAGAAGAGGAGAGAAGAGAAGAGAAGAGAAAGAGAGAAGGGAGAAGAAGAGGAGGGGAGGAGAGGAGAGGAGGGAGAGGAGAGAGAGGGAGGAGGGAGGAAGAGGAGAGAAGAGGAGATATGAATCGATATGAGGAGAGGCGAGAAGGGAGTTCTCTCCGATATTCCTCTCCTCTCCTCTCCTCTTCTCTTCTCTTCTCTTCTCTCCTCTCCTCTCCTCTCCTCTCCTCTCCTCTCCTCTCCTCTCCTCAGTATGCACCAGCAGTTTGCAAGCTATAAGGAGCAGGTGCGGCGGATAGCACAGGAGCCTCAGCAGAGGCAGCAGGGCCAGCACAAGGATGATGCACCCACCTGTGGCATTTGCCACAAGACCAAGTTTGCTGACGGCTGTGGGAACCTCTGTTCCTACTGCCAGACCAAGTTCTGTGCCCGCTGTGGAGGAAGGGTCTCTCTGCGCTCCAACAGTGTGAGTGTCCTACGTTTCTACTGGTCCTTCTGCTGATTGGAGCTGAAATGCTTTCTTTGTTATTTCCCAGCTGTTGTTTGAATCTCTCTTTCTGTCCGTCCAAAATTTTTAATCTCCAAATTGCATGTCATCTTTCTGTCTGCATATAGACACTGTGCTCGTGTTGATTGCTTGTTTCTTCTTACACCTGTGTAGGGTTTATCTACTATCTGTGTGTTACCCACTGATGTGGGGACATTTAAGCACAGGAGAGGGAAGAAGTGTGAGCCAGGCGGAAAGGTTAATTAGGCATTAGTCAGAGGAGATGAGGGCCTTGGCCACCAGGGGGTCACCACATGCCCTTGCTGGGAGGCCTGGCTGACACGTCATCTCTACAGGGGGAATCGGTGCCACTGGCAGAGGAAACCCCAGAAATGGTGGCTCCCTCCCAGAGCATGATATTTACCTTCTTACCTTTTTATTCCCTAAAGCTACAGTACCTAAATCCATAGCCTTAATTAGTGTGCTTCCATAATGAGCCCAGTGTTGGAAGTCACAAAACAGACAGCTTTGAACTATGGTATTAGGTCAGCGGATATATATTTACAATAACTGCGGCTGTTCAAGAAGGGTTAGATGTAATTAATAAAGCCACAGATCACTGACTAAATGGTCAAAAAATGGATATGTTTTTGTCAGAGCTAGTTTAAAATTAGAAAAGAATAATTGCAGTGGTAGAGTGGTAGTTTATGAACATGTTAGTACAGTATCGATGGATTTTTATATGCTCAGCTGTCCTTGTCTGTGGGTGATATAGAGTCAAGAGCCCTTAATTTGATCTGGGATGATAGCACACATCCTGCTTATGGATTGGAGCAGCCTGAAGGTTAGCTTTGCCAAAAGGAGCATTCACAGTTTCTCTCTGTCGTCCTGGCATGTGCTATTAATGAGAGTGCCCGGCTTGATAATGGAGTTGCTGGACGCCTGAAGGTTAAACATAGAGAGCTGCACCTACTCAGTGTGATGGACTGTATAGTAGGAAACAGTAGCTAACAGCAATGAAATGCACTTAATAGCTCCTATGCTGGGGGTTGCAAAAGACAACAGACTGGTAGTTAGCAGACGCAGACGCTTAGAGCTCTAACATAAAACAACAGAGCAGTGTGACCATGTGTGTTTTTGGGTTCTTGTGTATATTTTTTTTAAAAAGGGCCCGACAGCACAGCACAGAACAGCACAGCACAGTACACACAGATTATGATGTGTGATGTTTATTACTCTTTAATACTGTTTGCATTCGCATTTCAATAGTGTTAGAACACTAGTAAACATTCAAGAGATGAGATTTACCAAGCCGAACCATATATTCCCATCTTTATTCACCCATGAACTGTCTTTTATTACCATTGGAATTGTTTCTTGTAAAATGTATTGTAAAATTCTCAGTTGTTAATTTGCATGTTCTTGCATGTCTGTTGTCGGTGGCAACATACCTTTAAATGTATTTCTCTGAAAAACCCTCAGAATGACAATCAGTGACTTTCTGCCGATGTAAAGACGATAATCAAAGGTTGTCAAAAAGCTCTTTAGTTTTAATCCAAGTTATTATTTATGTTCTTATGATGGAAAAAAAATTCTTCGGTAGTTTACTTTTAACAAGCTAGATCCTGGTGTATTTTTTAACTTGTCAAGTTTTCAACTTTTACTATGATTAATACTTTATGTTCATTTATACTGCTCATGTTTATTTCCCTTTTTACTCTTTTCTCCCCCTGCTCCTTGTTTGCTGTGTCTGCAACCCTGGAGAAGAAGGAAGATAAGGTGGTTAGCCACTTCTTAATATTCTCTATATGAAATTTGTACACTCATTTCTAAAGCTGTTACGCTGCTATTATGATAGTGTTCATTGTCCTATTATTTCAACAGTTCATTAATATAGGATTAATTCATATAATAATAGTTCATTGTCCAATTAATAAACATTAAACAATAAACAAATATTCTACATGTTTCTAATCCACACACACAGGGTTTTATGTGAAGAATTACATAAACAAACAAAAGTTGTTTTTTTTTTTAATATTTAACTGAGGAGTGTTTCTCTAAATACCACCATCTCTTAGTTAATGTAATGTCTTTGCACTAGCTTATTGTTTTTTTCTGGCTTGGTACAGTATAAAATTTGTGCACCGTGTTCACTCCTGGGAAATTGCATAAGTTAATCTGAATTCTGCCATGCACTTCAGCACAGCAGACAATACCCTGTAAATACAATTTAACTCTCATTATCCCCGGCCATCTTGCTAATATCTGTTTTCTTCTTCAGGCAAGTGGTTCTGTTTCTGTGCTGCTATATTTTTTTTTGTAGTAGTCCAGTTTCACACCCTTGGGTACATCCGCTTCCACTTGCTATTTCAGGCCTTTGCTTTTCATAGATCTGTTTCACATGTCAGTCAGATGGGTTTGGATTTCGGCTGTGTATTTTGGATGGCAGGTTATTGATGACATGGGAAAACACAGGACGATGTTTCATTTGCTCTGAGGGCAACGCGTGAAATGATTAGTATTGATTTGTTCCCTCTGTTTGCATCTGGTTACGTGGACATTTCATTGACTGGGACCTGGAAGATTGTCTGTTTCTGCTTCTGCATGTACATAGTACATGGCAGGGAAAATAATTGTGAAAGGCAGTATCATTTTATAGTGTCTGCTGATATGTGCTGTTTTTGTAATAAGCTACCCAGACAAAAAAGTGTTGCATTCACAAATAGCAGCACCTAATTTTACAGTGTCAGTAGGTTGCACACCTGGACAAATAGAATTTAACATTTGAAAGCATTAAACCGGAGAGTCAGTTGTTTTACCAGACTCGTTGTATGTCGTATCCAAGCAGAATAGAGTAGTGTGTACTGAGCCAACTTTGTGTGTGACTTATTTGAATGTATAATGAAACATAGGCTTTACTGTCCCATAGAAATCTTATAGGATTATTTGGAACACCGAAATATGAACTCTATTCAGTTGAAAGTGGGCTAAAGTTCATAGGATTCTCTATGCTTACCTAACAGGACTGGAGCTGGAGACATAACAGATAGAAAGTGTGATTTTGGTGACGTCAACCATTTTTCAGTTTTTTTTTACACAAATTCTCATAAACTGTAGTTAGAAATTTTCTAGCTATAAAAATATGATTTCATTGTTCTTGTCCACTCATGACCATCGCATTATGGAAATTTTACAACTTTGAAAAAGGTTTAAGATCTGCCCAATTGACACAATTTCATGACACGTCTTACAGTACGTCCCGAAGAGAAAAAACTCTTTTTTCATGTACAACCACTGTCTAATTTATTAGAAATGCATGTACAATTGCATGTTCATGCAACTGCACAGACTCACCCATACTGGACAGCTGAATACTGGAAAAAGTTTATTTTTTCTAATCTTCAGCTGCCCAGTTACTGTGAGTCTGTGCATTATATTATCGATTTTATTCAAGCCACAGATTCCTGTTCTTGGCAGACAGGAATGGAGTCTGATGTGGACTTCTACTGTTTTAGCTCTGCCATCTCAAGATTTGATGTGTTTTAGTGAGACTTTTCTGTTCACTACAGTTCTAAGGGTGCTTATTTGAGTTACTATAGACTTCCTGTCAACTCAGGCCAGTTTGGTCATTCTCCTCTGATCTCTCTCATCAACAAGGGATTTCCATTCTCAGAATTGTCACTCACTCAGTGTTTTTTTTTTGTATGTCATGCAATTCTGTGCATCAACTCTAGAGACTGTACCGTATGTACTCCTGACCCAACAGGTCAGGAGTTTCTAAAATACTGAAAGCAGCCATTCTGATACTAAGAACCATGCCATGATCAAAGTCTGAATGTACAGGTGTTCCTAATAAAGTGGTCAGTAAGTGTATATGCTAATTTACAGTGGTGATGTCATTGTTATGCTATAAACCACACTAATGCATTGTGGATATGCATTGTTATGCTATAAACCACACTAATTAGAAACAAATGTAATTGCATTATGTATAAAAACATTTTATTTATATATTCAGAACTAGATTTTCTGCATTCATGTTTATTCCAGGTCCAAGTAGAAGCATCTTAACGAGGCAATCAATTGCATTTGTTTTAAACTTTAAACTGAAAAATTACAATATTTTTTGTAATCTCATGGTGTCTACGGAACGATAAAGTTAAATAATAAAGAAATCATATTTTACAGCACATTCTATTCTCTAATAGATTTTAGTTGAGATCATCTTCAAAATCACATACAAAGTTGATGTCTCTCAGATCATCCAAAGACTATATTTTTGGGTTTATATTTGTAGAATGCAAATATATAGATATTTAATTAGACAATACGTCATTTGTACAAATAAATGTGCATCTATATTTATTAGAAAAAAATACATGCAAGAAAAATAGCAATATCAACAGGTAGATATTCCTTTTTGCTTTCTTTTTTGTTTATTTATTTTGTATTTAATTGCAGTGTTATAATCTGAGGAATGATATACACAGATATCAGTAAAGGAATTGCACGTGAGTGGTTTTCAGGGTGCTTGTCTATGTAGAAGAGCAACATGTGACACAGTACAGACTAGTGGTGAGACTGAGCAGTGCAGGTAAGGGGCCTTGGGTCACTGAAGTCATTGTTTAGTTGTTAGGCCAGGTCCTCAGGGGGATGAAAGAGCACAATGAAATGCATACGCTCATGCGTGGCTGATTGAGGAACTGTATAAAGCATGTGTGTGCTTTATTCACAGGGTCTATTGATCTGCTTAATTCAGAGCAAATCCAATGTTTGGAAAAGAAGCCGGTCTAAACTTATCATGATATTGATCCATAGATGCCTTGTCAAGTACAAGATGCATGTCTTGGTAAGAAAACAGTGAGAGTCAGAGTTCTGTAACATCAGCAGAGACCTGTGATAAATTATTTATATTATTGATCTGGTATTTAACAATTGAAATGCTCCGTATATGAGGGGTGAGTGAGTGAGTGAGTGTTTGTGAAGGCAGTCAGGGGGCGAGCGTCTCCAGGCACTGATATACTGGCTCATTAGGGCAAATGGACAGTAATCTCTTTTGTGGCAGTCTTTCATCCTTATCCAGGATTTATAACATGCTGAGTTATGGAGCCAGCTCTGCCCGCTGCTGCCCCTATATGTCAAGCTGTCAGAGATGGCGAGTGCGCCCTCCGTCCAGCCTCTTCTTCCGCTCTACAATTTTGCAGTCACTCCATTTATCTCACCTGTTTGGCTGCACTTGACAACACCAATAGCGTAGCCCAACTCCGTCTGGCTCCATCTCAACAAGCAATGGAAATGAAATGATATTAAAGAGTTGCAGAAGCTGGGTGATATATGACAAACTTAGAAGCATGACTCCATCACTCACTGCAGCCAGAGATGTCAAATACGGCAAGCCAAAGAACAGAGTGTAGAATATAGCCACTCATGTTAGAGTACTTTAGGTAGTTTTCTTTTATTTGATATTCCATCCTCTCTATTTTTAAATCCATGTCACTAATTTAAAGAAAGAGGCAGTGATTTTGACAATGATCTTACTGTACATAAAAACTGCTTTTTGGTGATCTCCCTATTTGCCCAATGATGAAGGCAGTGTGTTGCAAAACACATGTAACTGTCTTAAAAAAAAAAAAAAAGCACAAACAGAGAGCAGTACCAAAGTGGAAGGATATTTTTGACCATGGAAGAGTAAATTGCTCAGGGCTTACAAAGAAGTCACAAGGGACAAAAGGTCAAACACATGACAGACCTTAGAACTTTACAGCTGTATGGCAGCAAAATTATTAATTCATTTATTCGTTTTCTACCGCTTATCCGAACTCTCGGGTCACGGGAGCCTGTGCCTATCTCAGGCGTCATCGGGCATCAAGGCAGGATACACCTGGACGGAGTGCAGCTAAATCACCTTTTTGTATTATTTTTTATTTGACTCGCTGAGAAATCATTTAGTTACCATTCTTCTTAATATTCTTCTGTTTTTATTCTATTTGAAACACCAGAAAAGGGTGATGCCCTGATGAGAGGAGATGAAGGATCTGATACACACACATCTCCTGTGTTAATATGGTGTGTGTGTGTGTGTGTGTGTGTGTGTGTGTGTGTGTGTGTGTGTGTGTGTGTGTGTGTGTGTGTGTGCGTGTGTGTGTGTGTGTGTGTGTGGGCATGTCTGCATGTGTCAAACTCTTGCCTGATGTATACACAAGAAGATTCCACCCTCTTATCAGAACATGCGTCATGCCAGTTTTATATTTATATATGTATGTCTTTAAAGAGATATGTTTCAAGATATAAGAGACGTCAGTTGCCTGTGTGTTGTACCTTTTATCTGATGTTACCTGTTAGCTGTCCCTGTTATTAGTTTTAGGTACTCTAAAATGTCTCACTAATGGGTTGAAGAAAATTCAACTCCACAACTACTAAGCCACTGTTCACACACTAGAGTGAATGAATAAAGTGGAGACTAATATATATTTGTCTCTTTATCTGCTTAAACACTAGAAACTTATATTTACCTAATCTATTTTCTGTATTTTTGACAAAATTGTTTTGTTTTTTTGAAAATATCAAAAAAGACTTTTCCTCTGATGCTGAAACTGGAAAATGCATTAGTTAGTCATCTGGATTAAATTTTTCTTTGAGATCCTTAATTCTATATCAGTGTTATTGTACTGCTTCAGAATTTTATTTATTATTTATTTCTTTTAATTAAAAAAAGTTTTATAAATAACATTTCTTTATTATTGATTTCATTATTATTTATTTCTTTATTTTTAACGTGATATCACTAAACTCAATTAGATTTTTTAATTCAGCTCCACATTTTTAAAGGAAACTTTTACGATAATTAATCCGATCATTTGCCCATCACTACAATTCAACTAGCATATCCTACAGGCTTGTACGCCTTATTTACCCTGCTACACTTGTCTTCTGGATCATGAATGAGATTTTCCACCCTTTGTACTGTAGCTGTCACTAAGTTATTGTGGGTCATCAGCATTTGTGCATTTGCTGCGATTTATTGCTTTGATTATGAAATTCTGGCTAATTTATGTTCCAGCCATAGGCCGCATTTAAGCCTCAGTGAATTACGGCTGCATTCTGATTTCTGCTTACTTCTTTATGCGTTCTAATAAGGGCTGCATAGAAAGTGTAGGAAGTGAGCTTTACTCATAAACATCAGGGCATATAATACCTTTTATAAATATATATATAAATATAAATACATACATGGGCAAACATTAATCATTATTTCCCTTTGGGTAGTACAACGTCACACATATACATACATACACCCAAACACACACATAGTAGAGTGCGTCCTAGATTTTGCACCTAGAAATGGCTAATGGTGCTGTCTTTTCTCCCCTGAGATGGCTTGAAAGCATATAACAAATTGCCTTTAGAGGTTAGTTAAAGTCCTTTGAAGTAATATCCATGCTAGTGTGCCAGATTAGAACAAGAATGATTTTGGCCTTGTGTCAGACCAGGATTAGTTGCTTCAATAAGTTAATGTCGTGTCATATATCAAATTTAAATGATAATGTAAAGCTCATGCAATGTAGTATGTTAATGTGATCAATTCGATATGGGATGTTATACGGTAAGCTGTAGATTTACAATCAGATATTGCTCTGCAGTATGCTTGGTGTGGGACTGTTAGTAAGTTACTGGTTTAATCCGTGCAGGAAGGGTCTGGGTCTGTATCTGACAGCTGGAGATTCTGCTGTTGATTTGCTTTAGATTAGTTTGGAGCCACTCCAAGCCTGTTCAATCAGGGCATAATGCTTTTCCTCAGTCCATGCCGATGGCCTGTCTCTTTCGTCCTGAGCTTCCAGTTCACTAGCACACCATGCTGATATCATCTATACATCCCTTCGCCTACAGGACACCAGGCTTCAGAGTAAGATGACACTATTTCACTCTTTCCAGTAGTTTTCCTGTAGAAAGCCAAGGTTTAATAGAGTTAAAGTTGATCTTGTATACCTGAGCTGAGTTTCTGTGTTCTAAGAGTGAGAAAAAAGAAAGTAGGACAGGAGTTTTGGTAGCAGGTGGCATATGTGGACACTCTGTTATCCCGCTATAACCACAGAGTGTGTTTGGTTTGGCAAGGCAGCAGCACCAGAAGGCTGCTTGCGTTTGTGTATGTGTAGGTGTGCGAATGTAAGAACGGTTGTTGGGCATTGTGCTCGTGGGGGACAGAGAATGTCTTTACCCACTGTAGCTATGTAGTGAGCTGGGGAATTGTTTGCAGCTCCTGATGGTGCTGGCTGCATGGCTGCCTGGATAAATATAGTCGTGTTTATGCCCCCTCCCCATCTCCATAACACTTTAATCAAAAGCAATCTGGAGGAGGAGAGGAGTGGAAAAAAAAAGAGGGAAAATATGGGATGTGCCAAGATCTTTTTGTGTCGCCTTCTCCTGAAGGAATCAACAGGGACTGAGTGTGGATACGAGGGAGGGAGATGGAGAGATCTGTTAATTCCCAGGAAAACAAGACCTGGCCTGCCATGAGTCTCATCAGGTCTCCCCACAGAGAATATGGACAATGTCCATGCTCTTTGAGCAGATATAAATCCATCTGACAGTCTTGCCAACTTGGTCCCTATTTTAAAAAGAGTCTGTAAAATCAGACATCTTGTATTTAGTGTTTTATTGATATTATTGCTGTAAATGTGTTTATTACCAACACAGTTTTAGCTCATTAGGGACCGCCCATTTTAGTTTTTTTTAACATTTATAAACATTTTTAATTCATAAACATCTTTTATAATGCAGGTTAAGAGGATTTATGAAAGGCTTATGACAAACATCAACATATGTCATTTCTAGTATTGCATTTCTAACAAGTGTTAGAAATGCAATACTACTATTAGAAATGATTACTACTTTGGATTGTGAATGCAAAAAATCATCAATTTGGTTCACATTTCAATACAGCTTCACCTACATAAGAAACCATACTGTATGTCAATCCAATTACTATTTGTTTGTTTTTATTATTTATCAAAGTCAGAAGAAAACTACTGTATATTGAAATTCTACTTCAAATAAAGTATGTTCAAATGTAAATGTAAATTGTTGTAAAATAATAGAGTTCATAGATGTCTTAGAGTGTGTGTGTGTGCCCTGCGATGGGTTGGCACTTCGTCCAGGGTGCATCCTGCCTTGATGCCCGATGATGCCTGAGATAGGCACAGGCTCCCCGTGACCTGAGGTAGTTCAGATAAGCGATAGAAAATTAATGTATGAATGAATAGATGCCTTAAAACTTGAATGTGCTTGTCAGAAAAAGGGGTGTACTCAGTGATAAAAACCCAGACCCAATCATGAAAATAGCTAAAACACGATTTATTGAGCAAAACACACACACAGAAAAAACGACAAACACTGGAAACTCAAAAAACAAGACAGAGACCAGGAAACAGCAGAGACAACACAATGATGTGGACAAAAACGTGTGCAGAGGCGGGAAAGAACTAAGACTAGAGTGGGGCAGACACATAAAGACGAAAAGTATACAAAGACATCATACAAGTAAAAAGTCCAGGCGTGATCCTTACAGTGCTGTTAATAAAGACAAAATAAATAGCATGAACAATATAGATAGAAATGTACATACACCATCCCCATGTTTGTCTTTTTGTAAATAAATATATATATATATCCCTTAAATATCTTTATTCTGGGCAAAAACTGAAGACAATTAAATCATTAAAGACATTTAACTCATTTTTTCGTGTTTGGTCTGTATTAAAATGTGTTTTAATATAATATAGTATGTCCAGTTTCTTTAACAAAAACTGCAGGTTTGTCCTAAAACACGTTAACTTTTTTAATAATGTGAGTCCTGATCTTGTTATGCTGCTACTCTCTGTCTAGACAGTGCTATCTAGGTGAAACGTTTGTTTTTTAAGTTCAGTGTGTTAACAGTGCTCTGATCTCTGCAGGTGATGTGGGTATGTAACAAGTGCCGTAAGCAGCAGGACATCCTCACTAATTCAGGAGAATGGTTTGCAGAACAGGGGCCAAAAGCAAAGACAGCAAAATTGCAAACAGCGCTGAGCGAGCCAGCCACATGTGTAGATCCTGCAGGAGACAAGAAAGTACGCTCTAGGTCTCAGATACCTCTTGGTTCCTCTGCCTCCACTGCCCAGGACAACCAGCTGCCCATCAACACAAACAAAGGCCCTGCCACTGGACAGGCCGACATGCCTTCATCCCGATCCCGCAGTGAACCACCTCGAGAAAGGTTATAGTGATGTAAAATCAAAAATACTGTAATAAATGAAATTCTAATGTAATAAAATTCTGTGCAAGATAATATACACTGTTTATTTTCTGGGAATTTTCCTCAGGGTACTATTTACTTTAATATGGTTGTTGCCTTGTCATACATGCATTTGAATCATGTTGTGCATCTGATCTGAATAATATGTATAATTCATGAGTAGTAATCCTATTATGTGCTCTTTGTGAAGCACAATGTCCCTCCCTCTTCTATTTAAAATCTCTCTGATCCTCCATATGTGTTGCTTTACCAGGAAAAAGCAATCATCAACCACAGACCAGAACGGCAAGCCTGGGGCGAGAGTGGAGAGGCGAAGGGGACTGGCCAAAGTCCAGTCGCAGCCTTCACAGGAATGGGATCCTGGGGACGCTCGCCGAGAGGTGCGCCGGCTGGTTAAGGCCAGATCACAGGAGCGGAGCTGTGCTGACCTGCAGGGAAGTGTGGGGGAGCTGAGAAGGACAGAGGGTGAGCAGAGGCCAGCTCGAGAGGAACAGCGAAATGAGGCTAACCCTCCACACCATTCTCTCAAAGCCCAGCCGACGGAACAGGAGAAACGTGTGCATCCAAAAACACCACGACTCAGACAGGCGGAGACGAGCGTGCCCGAGAGGCAAGCTGGGGATGCGGTCACAGATAACAGAATAGGCCGAAGGTGGGCAGACGAGCGACAACCATCTCTGGAGAGCAAGCAGCAAGGAGATATGGGGGAGAGGACCGTGGGGGGCACAATAGGATCTGTGGTGCAAACTCCTAAACCTAACCACGCCTTTCAGCCACCTGCCCCAGGGTTCCGTGTGGGTCCTGCTGCTCCCACCGGAACCCCCGAACTCAGGGAGCCTCCTGAAAGGGACAGGAAGCTTCAGCCGAGCCACCTGGAGCCAAGCTCGGCTGGTGTGGCACGTAAGGCCAAGCGGGAAAAAGCTGAGAGCATGCTGCGTAATGACTCCCTCAGCTCTGACCAATCAGAATGCCTGAGGCCTCCCCCACCCCGCCCCTACAAGTCAAAGCGTGGAGCGAACAAGCGGCAAATGTCAGTCAGTAGCTCAGAGGAGGAAGGTGGCTCTACGCCTGAGTACACTAGCTGTGAGGATGGAGAGATCGAGAGCATCAGTGAGAGAGGTGAGCTGCACTTAGAAGTTCAAGTTTCTTTATTGTTTAAAATATATTAAATCTGAATTTTAGATTTTAACTCATAAAAGCATAATTAGGATTTATTTAAAAAAGTATAATATTTACAGTTAATTTAAAAAAAGTGCAACAAACTGTAACAAACAAACAAACAAACAAACAAGTTAATTAATAAATAAATACTAAAATGTAAGTGTCTAAAACATTTTCTGAAAGCAAGTTTGACCAGGACTGTTTTCTCCAAAAAAGTGCGTAATTACAGAATATTTATATTACGTTCTGAAAGGGAAACGCATAATAATACAATATATATATATAAAATACATATATTAATAATATATATAATATATATAATAATAATAATAATAATAATGACACACTCTTCTGGATTGTTTTTTATATTGTAAAAATAAAAACACATTTGCAAATCAATTTTTTGCTAAGGATCATGAAACTTTATTGGATCGAGAACTTTGAGAGCTTGTGCAGGAGTTCTGGGCGGCTTCTGCTTTGCACTAGACAGCAAGACCCCGAGTGAACAGTTTTGAGTAGGAGTTGTTGAACAGTAGGGAGGACACCAGGAGATAGTGGGTGTGAAAACTCTCACGAGGAATAAGAGGCCAAAATGGAAATTTAAAGATTGGATAATGGAAGTTGTCCCAAACTTCAGTGATCTATTTTTGTGTAACCTAACACAATAAATATCTAATTCTTATGTTATATATATATATATATATATATATATATATATATATATATATATATATATATATATATATATATATATATATATACACAATATCTATAAATTGAATATGGAATTTAATCATTTTAACTTGTAGCTTACTCAAGACAGGAAGGTCAGAGTATTAAATACCATAGCTGTAAACTGTATACTGCTCGTGATTTTACTCTTCACCAAGCAAGGATACAGGATAATCACTTTGCTTATATATATAATGTACAGTCAACAATTTATTTGACGGATGAGCTAAACTAATAAGAGCTGTAGGGCAGGGAAGGGTGTACTCGTCATAGCGTGCTGCTTGTCAGACAAAGTGGTTGCATACAGACATAAAAGGTCAGTATATTAACACAAGCCAGAGATGAAATGTAAACTACAGACAGAGAGAGAGAGAGAGAGAGAGAGAGAGAGAGAGAGAGAGAGAAAGTGAGAGAGAGAGAGTGAGAGAGAGAGAGAGAGAGAGAGAGAGAATGAACAGTACAGTGAACTCATGGTCATCACGTTATCATTGTACCTGGACTTAATCAGACTCAGAGATTTCGTTTCCACAGTAAGTAAGAAGTCTGATCGTTCCATACAGAGGATATGAACAGAGTTGTACTGAGAGCTGGATTAATGTTTATTTATATGAACGCCTCTTGATTTATATGGTCCGTGTTGTTTCTGAAATACATTGAATGAGTCTTTATTCACCTTTAGCATTTATTTAGCACCTCTAGACTACAAGATTAATATATAACACATCTGAGCAGTTTGTTTTGACTCATAGTACTATAATGTAAAATGGCGATGTTTATCATTTGCTTCATTTTGATGGTTGGAGTTTTAAAACGGTGTTTTATAAACAGTATATGCTATGCCTGTATAGTAGATTTTTGTAGAAACTGCACAAGATTTATTATAGATACATGTACACATCAATTTTTAGAATCAAATCAGTGTTTTTGCTTTCGTCTTTTTCTGTAACAATGCAGTGAGTAATTGGGACACTGAAGCACTAGCTGTAAATCTTCATCTGATGCTGCCTGCTGGCAGATGTGCGGGTGATGAGCGGGCATCTGTGCCATAGGAATGTATCAGCAGTGAAATGAAGCTAAAGAACTACTTACATGACAAATTGTATTTTTCTAATCCATTATTAATTAAAACTAAATAAATAGATTAATTTTAATATAACATCGGCTCTAATATAACATCGGCTCATAATAATGTCAGTATGATCACACTTGACTTTTGTGTGCCATGTTTGTCTGTGAGTTTAGAAGTCTAGCTAATGGCATTAACATTTAATGTAAAAAAAAAAAAACTTTTATAGGACAGCACTTTTCATAACATATCTGGGTTAGAAAAAGGAGTCTTTTTAAGGAAAGATGCTTTCTGTGTAGAATCCAGCATCTGACATACTTGTATGCAAGCCACATAGACCTTATCTTTTCCATAGCTCGTTTTCTTCCTTTCAGGTCATACACATCAACTGAACTTGGATTTTAATTCAGAGCTATGCAGCCTTGCTTGGGGAACGTGAGGGATGAAACAGTGAGTTGTTAGTCAAACATTTTAAACAAACCCATGTCCTCTTCAGTGTGGGTTCCTTTTTTAGTCCGATCTGAGGCCCAAGTTAGCAACAAATACTTGATGGTCTTACAGGAGCTTAAGAAAATATGAATGGCATTTGTACAAATAGCTACACTGCGAAACTACTATTAAAAGCTGTTCAGCTGGTCACAGATGTACACGCTGAATGACCCTGAGAAACTAATGCACTGATATCTTTTTAATAAAAAAAACTTTTTTTAACATTGATTTGTTTAATTTTGTCTAATTCTTCTAGCTAAACCATGAACTTATCATTGCCTATTATCGCTGTTCTTCATGTCACATTTGACAGTAAAGATGCCCCTTGTGCAAAATTTAGCATAAAATGGTCAGTTCAGAGATATATACACACATTCGTTCCTCTCCATAAAACATGCCAAGAGTAAATACGAGGCCAACGTCATGGAAAGACCTGAGACTGTCAGTGTGTCTTTGTAAGCATCATTGCATGTCATCACGTTTCCACTGTCAAGACACTAAATGCAGCTCTTAGACACTGTTCAAACAAGTTGACCAGCGCAGAGAATCCATTAAATCCCCACGCTCATCGTCATCCTGCAGGGGGAACAGAGTAGGGCGTGTTTTAGGGTGACAGCTTGGCAGAGAGTGCCACTCTAGAGTCCTAATCTTCTATAAACAGAGTGCTGCGAGTGTAAACAGCAGGGTTGGAGAGTGTGTATCCTGGCTAGCATAAAGCTGCAGCTCACCAGTCAGTGGAAAGCTGTGTATTTGTGTTGATCTCTGTGCAATTGACTCTGTATCCTATCTTTCACTGTGTTGCAGGGGACTGGGAGCGCTATCCTCTGGATCCCACTGTGTGGCATGTAAGTGTTTCCAGCTCATGAGACTAATCATGTGGCACTGATTACATAGGGCTGATGGCAGATAACAAATTTAATCAGGAGAAAACATTTTATGGCAATGAACATACTTTATATAGTGCAGAGCTTGAAATGTTTGCCAACCTGACAACAGTGGGTAAAATATGGAACTTAGTTACCTGCCACTTTGGTATATGGCACTACTCTACTCTCTCTCTCTCTCTCTCTCTCTCTCTCTCTCTCTCTCTCTCTCTCTCTCTCTCTCTCTCTCTCTCTCTCTCATATGCATACTTGTGTTACGGGGGATTATCACCTTGCATATCGGACCACCTACAGGATATGTTTTATGGCTTTGATATGTTTTATTTCTTTTTTTGGATGTATTTTCGGAGGGTGCTTTATCAGTCTAATAGGATTACTCTCACAAGCTCCACATCATTCAATTTAAATGTATTTGTATAGCACTTTTTTACAATTGACATTGTCTCAAAGCAGCTTCACATCATCTTGACAAATTTCTATGTAGTCAAATAGGACAAAAGCTTGTGTGAGTAGACTGGGTCAAAAAGTGAAATAGATGGCTATAATCTAAAAGAATGCAAAGTCAGTTGATTCTATTCAAGATAAGTTTTATAAAATTGCATTGAAAATTCTGTAGTTAGTTGCAGGACATAAATGTTTTGGTGAGTGAAAATCCTGACAGGAAGATAGTTATTGGTGCAGTAAATGTAAATGCAGACTTTATTAATTTTGAGGCTTCTCTCTCTCTCTCTCTCTCTCTCTCTCTCTCTCTCTCTCTCTCTCTCTCTCTCTCTCTCTCTCTCTCTCTCTCTCTGTACATGTGGGGAGGAGTTTTGAGTAACATACTGTTCTAAGTTTATGTATGGAATTTAATTGTTCCAAGTGCAGTAAAGCAGTGTCTGTGAGAGAGTTGCCTCTGAGACAGGATTAAATCACTGCCTTGTTCTTCTCAGCATCCGGTTACGTGGCAGCCCTCCAAGGAAGGTGATCATTTAATCGGTCGAATTACTCTGTGCAAGCGCACCGCCATGCCCAAAGAGGCTGGAGCACTGCTGGGGCTAAAGGTTAAGAGACACACACAACTCCATCAACAATTACAATTATTAATACACATATAAACACAAAAGCACGAACCGCACATTTATCCCAGCATTGTGACTAAACATTAAAGCCAAACTGTTACTGTTTTTAAGTGCTAAATGTAAATTAGTATGCTGTGAAAGGGTTTACATGTCAGTGTTCACTGTATTTTTGTGAAAGTCTGTCCTACTGTCTCCCTCTGGTATAATACACACTCAGTGTACACTTTAAGGAACACCTGTAAACATTGATGCAATCACATGGCAGCAGCGCATAAAATAATTCAGATATGTCATGAGCTTCAGTTAATGAGCTTCAAACATCAGATGGAGACTTGACTATTGCATGGCAGACATGCTGTTTGACTATTTCAGAAACTGCAGGGATTTGCAGACAATTTTGCCTAGACTATACACAAAATGGCATAAAAAATTAAAATAAAACAACATGTGTGGGAGTTCAGTGGGTGGAAGCACCATGTTGATGATAGAGGTCAGTGGAGAATGGCCAGAGTGGAAGTCTACATTAAATAACCACTTTTTATACCCATACTGACTAGAAAAGCATCTCAGAATTCACACCTCCATTCACACCAGACCTTAAAGCAGATGAACTACAACTGCCAACCAAAAACAGGAATCTAAGGCTACAGTTTGCTCAGACTCACCCAAACTGAACTCACCAAGATCCTGTTCTTGGCTAGCAGAAGAGAACCCCATTCTGGTCTGTTGCTGATGTTCAATGTGTTCTGCATTCTGAGATGATACTCTACACATTGCTGTTGTAAACAGAGGTAGTTATGGGTTACCTTAGACTTTATGTCATCTTGAAAGATTGACTGACTGGATAGTTACATGAATGTGCAAATGTACAGGTGTTCCTAATAAAGCATCGGTGAGCGTACACTATTTATTTGATGTAATAGCCTATTCATTCTATAGTATGGAGTGTAATAGGACACGAGTCAAGTAAGCAATATTTTGCCGTTTGCTGTGTTGTGGTATGCTGTGGTGCGATGCGAGTAGGTGGCAGGGGGGAAGATCACAGAAACAGGGAGACTTGGGGCCTTCATCACCAAAGTTAAAAAAGGAAGCCTGGCGGATGTGGTGGGCCATTTACGGGCAGGTGAGGTCACGTCTGCATTAATCATATTCATCTCTAAGTGTGTGTGAATACAGTACTGTCTCATACTAAAACAAACATGAATCACTATTAAAATTATAGTGTGAGATTCCTAACATTTCTGTTTCCCTGTACAAGAGGGACCTTAATTAGAAAGGTCAGATTTGATCTTAAATGTTTTGATTTGGTCATTATAAATCCTTAAAAATATTCATCTTTTCAGAATATTTTTATACTATTACATAGACAGCTTTACTTTCAAATGATTACATTATATTAATCTATAATTAACACTCTATAGTAAACCATGTAACCATGTAATTCATATAAAATGGATCAAATTCTGTATTCAGCCACTCAAGAATTTTAACAGAATTTCCTTGGCTGTGTTTTGAGTCATTATCAAGTTAAAACTGTAAAGTATTTTTCTTTAATATGAGGTCACTTTGTTAATCTAGCCAATAATGCCATACTTCATGAGCAAGATTTTTTTTCCAGGTTTTTATTTGGCTATGCTGATGACAACTGGCTCCTGTCTAACAAACAAGAGCCTTTTAGATCATTAAAAAAGGGAAAATAATCACCATGACTTATCCTGCTATTATTATTAAGTATCGTACTGTACTAGAAAAAGACTTTGCTTGAAGTGAAAGTCACCTTTTAGAATATTACTCAAGTAAAAGTCTTAAAGTATCTGATATTACCTGTACTTAAGTATCAAAAGTCATTTTCTGATATTTAATGTACTTACGTATTTGAAGTAAAAGTAAAAAGTAAAATTTCAATGATTTTCGGTAGGCATAAGAGCAGGGGCGGTTCTAGGGTTTCATCTTTAGGGGGTTTTAGCCCTCAGTGAGAATTTAAAACAAGAAGTGTTTTATTATACTGTATATTATATGACTACATAGTAAGCCAAAAGTTATGGTATTATTAAAAGGCAAAAGTCGACACCAAAATTTTATGCATGATGTAATGATGCCAGTCTTGAATCAATCAAATCAGTTCATTGTATGTGTGCATTCCCTACAAACAGTGTGAATGCAGTCATTAATAAAAAATATTCACAAGACAAAGACTAAATCAATAAATGTTATTTTTATTTAGTATTGATATTGCATTAATATTTTGTTTGTGCTATCAACTCTGGTCATAAGAATAGTGACATTTCACTGCTTTTGTTTGCTTTTGGTTGTCGCCGTTATAGATAAAAGTCTCCAGCTCTGACTGCGCGTGCACGCTGTGTGTGCTTCTCCGTAGAGCGTGCGGATGTGCAGTGACACTCTATAGGAGCAGTGACTCGCCAAACCTCCCTTATTGCAGTCGCACACATTCTTCTGATTTTATTTTGTAGTAACGAGTAACGAAGATGCTTAGTGGAAATATAACAGAGTAAAAGTATACATTTTATCTAGGGAATGTAGTGGAGTAAAAGTGAAAGTTGACATAAATTTAAATAGCGAAGTAAAGGGGGATGTGGTAGCCTAGTGGTTAAGGTGTTGGGCTAAGAATCGGAAGGTTGTGAGTTCGATTCCTACATCCACCAGTTCCCACTGCTGGGCCCCTGAGCAAGGCCCTTAACCCTCAATTGCTCAGTTGTATAAAAATGAGATAAAAATGTAAGTCGCTCTGGATAAGGGCGTCTTGTAAATGTAAATGTAAAGTACAGATACGTGAAATTTTTACTTAAGTACGGTAACAAAGTATTTTTACTTCTTACATTACAACATTGTTGTGGAGTCAGGTGGAGTCACAGGTCATGGGTCAGAGGGATTTGGGACCATTTGCCTATTTTATAAATCATTAGTAAATTTCAGGATTATCCATATTTAGGATTATTGAATACATGTTTTTAGTAATTAAGGCCAAATGTTGTTCTCTAATTTAACCACGTTGTGTTTTCTTGGCTTTAGGAGATGAGGTGCTACAGTGGAACGGTAAATCATTGCCTGGATTAACCAAAAAGGAGGTTTACAATATTATCTTGAATTCCCAAACAGAACCCCAAGTTGAATTAGTCGTTTCAAGGCCCATCGGGTAAGTCTCCCACTATTGTCTTAGCATTATTAATGAAATGTTCTATATAGAAAGTGCTATTTCCCTTACAAATGGTCTGTTATAGTCTATTCATGAAGTGTTTCCTCAGTCTAGCTTACTGCAGCATTATGAATTTCTGGAGTAATTTATGTTTCTATTCTATACTTAGTTTCAATCATTTGTCATGATATTGTACTTCGCACCATCCTCCTACCTCCTTTAAATCGTATATTCATTGATTTCGCTCCAAATAATAGCACAGGGTGAATAAATCTTTTCAGGAAGTCTAACAAAGTTTATAAGATGATTTTGATCCCCTGACACTTCCCCGTTTTTCCTCATTTAGTTTCCTCATAAAAAGCATAGCACTTAAAGACTGGATTAGTCCATTTGTTTTTACAGCTGATCCTACAATATTTGTATGAACTACATTTGTACCTTTGGACTTCATGTTTGTGTGTGTTTGTGTGTGGGGGGCTGTGCTTATTATTGAGTCCATTTTTTTTTCAGTGATATTCCCAGAATACCAGAAACTTCACACCCTCCATTAGAATCTAGTGAGTATTGTTTTAAACACTGTGGCCTGAAATCTTTGCTCTTTTCCTTCTTTCAAATTAGCATGATGTCAGTTATAATTTTAGGGGTGTCTTTGTTGTCTATGTGGCTCTACAGCAGGCTCAAGTTCCTTTGAATCTCAGAAGATGGAGCGTCCATCTATATCCGTCATGTCCCCTTCCAGTCCAAGTGGTCTGAGAGATGCTCCTCAGCTGCTCCCTGGACAGCTCTCGGTGGATACGATACCAATAAAATACCAGCATGATAATAATTTATTGTTTGGTTTGTCTTTAACACATTAGCTTGTGTATAAAAGCCATATATACGGCTCTTGCAGGTGAAAATGTGGTATGATAAAGTCGGCCATCAGCTGATTGTGAACGTGCTGCAGGCCAAGGACCTTCCCCCCAGACCAGATGGACGACCCAGGAACCCTTATGTTAAAATGTACTTCCTTCCTGATAGAAGGTGCTTAGACTTTTATGTTATACTCATCCTTAAGCATTAAGACATGCGTTGTAGCCTGGAAAAACCTCTCACATGGCCAAATTGAGAAACTATCTAACCATATATAGCTCTGAAAACTAGACACTTTTCTGTTCAGTTTTCTTGAACTGAAATATATTTGACTTTTACACAGGTTATAGCAATTTAAACTTTTCATTGTAGCAGCTGCTGTATATTGTCCATGTCACTATTTCAATTTGATTTCCTGAAGTAAATGTCAATCACAGCATTTGAAAAAAAAAACAAAACAGATTTTCGCTCCGGTTTTTAAACGGACTCCTTATTTACCTAACGTGATAAAGTTAAGGTGTCACAAAAATCTGGTCAAAAATCTGGTTTTCATCATTTGTTCTCTTTGAAAGAATTTTGTCACAGTGTGCTTTTTTTTGTGATCACAGTGTAAAAGCAAAAAAAAAAGTAAAAGTCATCGGACTGTTCAGCATTTTCATGTGCATAGACTCAAATAATCTGAAGCAGATTGCTTTTGTTTGTTTTTGTAGGTTTTAATCATGCATGCTCTCTCTAAGACATAGCTTTTGTGCTGAGTGAGTACAGAGTTTAATGTGGTGTACAAGCAAACCAATTGATTCTTATTTATTTGCCACAACTGAGTATCATCATTATAAATAAAACTGTTCGGAGCCTAATGATATTGAAGTGACATAAATATAGAGAAAGTTCAGAATATGAGGAATTCTAATTGATTACTTAAAGTCAAATGCTACAGATAACTGTTTTGATTTTGAGATAGTTCTAGAAAGGCGTGATGAAGTGATAACTTTGTTCTGATGTTGCCCCAGAGGGCTTTAACGTGAACCCCTGTTGTGTCATTATGTCCTTGATGTGCAGCTGTGTTTAATTTAGGGAGAAAATAAATGCATTTTGCCTAATTAATTCACAATCTAGCTTACGTTTCTTTTACACTGATGGTCTATAATTTTGTTATGTGTGTTTCCTTTGCTTTTGTATATCAGTGATAAAAGCAAAAGAAGAACAAAGACAGTCAAAAAGAGTTCGGAGCCCAAGTGGAATCAGACGTTTGTGTACTCACATGTGCACAGGCGGGATTTCAGAGAGCACATGCTGGAAATCACAGTGTGGGACCAACCAAAAATTCAGGAGGAGGAAAGCAGTTTTTTGGGAGAGGCAAGTAAAACACATATATCCATTACCCACACTCTTATTGTGACTTTTCATATTAAATTTCCTGCCTTTATTTCCTCATCCCAACTGCAGATTCTTATTGAGCTGGAGACGGCTCTACTAGACGATAAGCCTCACTGGTACAAGCTGCAGACTCATGATGTGTCCTCTATTCCACTGCCCCACCCCTCACCTTACCTGCCCCGAAGACACAACCACAATGACACATCCGCTAAAAAGCTGCAGCGTGAGTGCAGGACGAAAAGTCTAACACTACACTATATTGTATATACTGTAGGAACAAAACTTATTTAGCAAACTGGATTTGAATGAGCTTTTTCCAAATTATAATTTTTTAAATACAATTTTAATTTGTTTCAAAGTCTTACAGTCGTAGGTAAAAGTTTAGGAACCCCTGACAATTTCCAAGGTTTTCATTTATAAATATTTGGGTGTTTGGATCAGCAATTTTGTTTTGATCTATCAAATAATTGAAGGACTAGCCTCGCAAAGGGGCTGAAACTTTCCACAGGAACTTAATCTGGGGAATTTTGGAAATATTCCAAATTGGAAACTTTACGGGAATTTATGGAAATTTAAGGGAATTTATGGAATTTATATCATATACAAACATAAATAAACATTTTGTTTGGTCATAAACAGACATGCCTGCAAGGTAATACAAATTTTAAAAATGACGTCTTGACTGATGTAATTGTAAGTAGAACTTTAATTGATTATTTCATTGAGTAACACAAAAGCATAATAATTATTATGCTTGTAATAAACATAATAAACTTAATAATTGTAATAAACATATTTCCCTATGATTGCTGTAAAATGAAAGCATCCCCCAACCCTAAAAAAAAGTCCCAATCAAAATGTAAAATTTCTCGAGTGAGTGTGTGGGGGAGGGTCATCAAATTATCTGTACATGTGATAACACTCCTAATTTACTGCTTATTAAGAGTTAGTGAGGTAGTTATTAAGTTTAGGTATTGGGTACAATTAAGAATAGAGAATAATGTAATACAGAATAAGGCATTAATATGTGCTTAATAAATACTAATAAATAGCCAATATTCTATTAATATTCATGCTAATAAGCAACTAGTTAAATGACCCTAAAATAAAGTGTTACTGTGCATGTTATGGAAGTATGCAAGTACATGCAGGGAGTTTGGCCTCAATGGCCCTCCAGAAAGCAGTGTGCTCTGTGCAAGTGACCGAGGAATGCAGGGTACAAATTCAACTTAAATTGCATTAAATCTTGTCATTTTAAACAAAATTATGCTGCAACTCTGCATTTCTTTTAAATTCCCAGGTTATTCCATATATTCCCGTTAATTCCCATTGAAAGTTTCCAGCCTTGAAAATTTTCGGGAATTTTGCAACTCTGTGAAGGACACAGTAATATTTCAGTAGTTAAATGAGGTTTATTGGATTAACAGAAAATGGGCAATATGCATCAAAACGAAATTAGACAGGTGCATAAGTTTGGGCACCCTTGCCATTTTGTTGATTTGAATACCTGTAACTACTTAGCACTGATTAATTAGAACACACAATTGGTTTGGTGGTTCATTAAGCCTTGAACTTCATAGACAGGTGCATCCAATCATGAGAAAAGGTATTTAAGGTGGCCAGTTGCAAATTGTTGTTCTCTTTGGCTCTGTTCTGAAGAGTGGCAACATGGAGGCCTCAAAACAACTCTCAAATGACCTGAAAACAAAGATTGTTCGACATTATGGTTTAGAGCAAGGCTACAAAAAGTTATCACAGAGATATAAGCTGTCAGTGTCCACTGTGAGGAACATAGTGAGGAAATGGAAGACCACTGGCACAGTTCTTGTTAAGGCCAGAAGTGGCAGGCCACGTAAAATATTCGAGAAGCAAAGGCGAAGGATGGTGAGAAAAGTCAAAAACAGCCCACAGACCACCTCCAAAGACATCAACTTGCTGCAGATTTTGTCACTGTGCATCGTTCAACAATTCAGCGCACTTTACACAAGGTGAAGCTGTATGGGAGAGTGATGCGAAAGAAGCCTTTTCTCCACACGCCACAAACGGAAACGCTTAAGGTATGCAAACGCACATTTGGACAAGCCAGCTTCATAATGGAATAAGGTGCTGTGTAGTGATAAAATAAAGATTGAGCTATTTGGTCATAACAAGGGGCATTATGCATGGCGGCAAAAGAACACAGCATTCCAAGAACACTTGCTACCCACAGTAAAATTTGGTGGAGATTCCATCATGCTGTGGGGATGTGTGGCCAGTGCCGGTACTGGGAATCTGGTTAAAGTTGAGGGTCGCATGGATTCCACTCAGCAATTCTCAAGCAGATTCTTGAGAATAATGTTGAGGAATCAGTCACAAAGTAATTACGCCGGGGCTGGATATTTCAACAAGACAATGACCCAAAACACTGCTCAAAATCTACTTGGGCATTTATCAGAGTAACAAGTACAATGTTCTGCAATGGCCATCCCAGTCACAAGACCTGAATATCATTGAACATCTGTGGGGTGATTTGAAGCGGGCTGTCCATGCTCGGCAACCATCAAACCTAACTGAACTGGAGATGTTTTGTAAGGAGGAATGGTCCAAAATACATTCATCCAGACACTCATTACAGGCTATAGGAAGTGTCTAGAGGCTATTTCTGCTAAAGACATTTACAGCATTTAGCAGACATGACATTTACAGCATTTAGCAGACACCCTTATCCAGAGTGACTTACAACTGAGCAACTGCGGGTTAAGGGCCTTGCTCAGGGGCCCAGCAGTGGCAGCTTGGTGGACCTGGGGTTTGAACATGTGACCTTCCAATCAGTAGCCCAACACCTTAACCACTGAGCTACCACATCCCACAAGACGGCTCTACTAAAAATCATGGAAATTGTCAGGGGTTGCTAAACTCTTGCATACGACTGTATGAGCGATAGAAATTCTAGAAACCACTGTTAAAACCCATGTTACTGTACATGTATGTAATTTTTCCACCGATGTCATAATAGCCAACAACATTGAAAAGTGAAAAATAAGACGAAATATTTTAGTGGAAAGAAGAAAAATCTGGTCATATGTGTGTATACCATTTTATTATGGGGCATGTGAGTGTGCTCAGAATCAACTAATCACATTCAAATTCATGTTCAAAAGTAGGTATCATACACCTGACATCTTAAAAGGGTTTCTAATTAATGGGAGTATGAAGCATATCATCATTACTAATGATTACAAACTTGTGTAAATCTGGTATGATTTTTTTATATGGTTTTTCCTACAAAAACATTTACACACTGAACATTTATACTACTAAAAGTGTGAACAATGGTGACCGTTGTGGTGAAAAAAACATTGACATAGGAAGTGGATTCAGAGAAATGAGATGAAAGGACTCAAATGTGTTATATTTCAAATACCAAAATTAAAAGCTCTCTATGTGAAATATCTTGGAGGTTGAATTTTAATTTTAGTTGGCCTGTTTTATCTGGCATTCTGCTAAGGCTAAAAGAAGCCAAGTAATGATACAGAAAGCTTCTGCCAGAAATCTGAAGTGCTCTCCAATGATTGTATTTGTATTAACTTAATTTTGCTAATGCATGCTGGAGATTTTAGTGATCAAACTTTGACAGAGGTAAATACAAATAACTGTAAATTCTGCCAGAATGCAGAGGGTGAAGTGCAATACTGCATTAAAGATCAGTTGATAAATAACTTCTGTTTTCTTTGTTGCCAAAATCTTTCCATATAAGAATATCAGTATCACTTATCACATGTGCATGTGTTCATATACAAATGACTCTGTTTTATCCATCTGTCTTGCGTATATATCAATGTGTTTGTCTCTGTGGTGTCTGTCTGTATTATGTGGTTTTGTCTGTGTGTGTGTGTCTGCACAGGCTCTCAGCGCATCACAGAATCAGATTATGATGATGGTATTGGCGTAGTGGCTGCAGGTTGGTGGGGGGTGCATGGCGCCAGTAACCTCTACACTAATACTGTGATTTGTGCAGTAGAATACACAACGAGAGAAGCAACGAGTCAGCAGTGGGCTTTCCTCTTCCCCCGAAAGCATCTGCTGTTTTTCTGGAGACAATCCAACATATATATATGTCAGGCCATGTCATAGGATTTCCATGCAGTACTTCATCCCATACACTTCATCCCTCTTTTTCGCACACAATCAATCGTCATATAACAATAGAAAAAAATTTGTGGATATCCATCACACATTTTGTCTCCAGCGCTTTTCTCGGTAGCTCAGTAGAGTAAAGTTTAACCACAATGCACAGTGTGCGCGTGATGACATTAAAGAAAGATGAAAGGAAAAATAGTAAACCTGGAATAAGAGAGATTGATCCACTCTTCAGAACACAATTTGCTCTTTCTTCACTGTGCATGGTGGTGTAGTTTTATCCCCGATACCTTGCTTTCATTCCCTTTCATTCTCCAGCACATTTGTTATGACTGTGAGCTTTACAAAGCAACAAAGCAGCCATTAAATTGAGTGCATTAAATTGTTTTAAGTCCGTGGCCTTAAGCAAGAGTCCTAAAAGTAGTGATTAGGAAGACAATCCAAATGTAAAGCACACTTTTATAGTCTTGTTTCTTTAGCCAAGAATATTGAGTTTGTAATTGATGGTGGTTCAGCAGGAAGTCTGTGTAGTTAGCTAATGTACGATTGTCTGAACAACATTGATGTGCATAAATATGAAAATAAAAAATAAATTGATGTAAAAAAAAAAATTGATGCTGGAAAACTAGAGAAAAGGGGGAAGCAGGTATCCACAATATTTTTGCATGGATATCTGAAATCCTTTCCAAATCCTTTGACAAGGAATGTATTTATTATTTTTCCAGTAGTGCACATTATATGTGTTTTTGGGTGCTTGCAGCTGCAGAAAGTCGACCCAGAGAAAAGGAGAGGGAACGAGGGAGAGAGAGGGAAAGGGAAAGAGAAAGGGAGAGAGAGCGGACTACACTGGAGGTTCCTGAGCAGCAGAGGTCGACACATCATCGCTCTCGCTCAGTATCGCCTCACAGGGAATCAGAGAGCAGAGCAAGATCACGGCCTGCTAATGTCCCCATGCAGAGGTAGGACAAAGCATTTACTTTGCAGTTGAGTGCACAAGTAATTCAGCTACACACATTTACATTAGCATTTTACTGGTTAAAAGCAGTTAACTTTATAATCCACATACAAAATTAAAGAGATAGTAATAATGTAAATTAAATAATGTATTCAATCATTATCAGTAAAAAATAACGTCTTACAGTACTGTATATGCTCACCCTTTGGCTTTAGCTGGCTGCTTTCTCCTTGATATCTGTTATAACTAAGCCATTTGTCAAACACAGCTTTATTTAAGACAGTTTTGAAGACATCCATGGGAGAAAATATTATATGTACATATACTGTATATGTGCATGTGCACGCATATATACATATGTAAACATCCCATTTCTGAGTTATTATTATTATTATTATTATTATTATTATTATTATTATTATTATTATTATTATTATCATTATTATTATTATTATTATTATATCAATAATAATCATTTTATTACTTAATCACTTTATTATTAATTGCTATTATAATAACCTCCACTCTTCTGGGAAGGTTTTTCACTACATTATGGAGCGTGACTGTAGGGATTTGTGTTCATTTATCCACAAAAGCATTAGTGATAATAGTTGAAAAGCCTGGGTTGCAGTCAGCATTCCAGTTCATCCCAAAGCTGTTCATTGGGGTTGAGGTCAGGGCTCTGTGCAGGACACTCAAGTTCTACTCCTATAACTTTGACCAATTAAGGAGCAATATGCAGGGGCATTGTGATGCTGGAAAAAGGTTTGGGCCTATTCCAGGTCCCAATGAAGGGAAATTGTGATCTACAGCATACAAAGACATTCTATACAGTTGTGTGTTTCCAACAGTTTTAGAACTAGCCACATATGGGTGTGATGATCCGGTGTTCACATTTGTTTAGACAGTTCTTTTAAAACTTTTTTTGTTGATTGTCTTGTGCTTTAATTTCTAGGTAAACCATACTATTCTACTTTTTACTATTTACTTTTTACTATTCTTTGTAGCATATATATATGCTACATGGTTTCACTAGAAACCATGTAGCATATATATTTTATTTAAAAATGTTATTATAAATTAGTTTACTGAATCAAAGTGTTTCTCTTTTCCGATTTTCAGACGGTGCCAGTATTGTGTAGGCTAACATGTTTAATTACTTAATTATAAAAAACATGAGGGGGGCACGGTGGCTTAGTGGTTGGCACGGTGGCTTAGTGGTTGGCACGGTGGCTTAGTGGTTGGCACGGTGGCTTAGTGGTTGGCACGGTGGCTTAGTGGTTGGCACGGTGGCTTAGTGGTTAGCACGTTTGCCTCATACCTCCAGGGTCCGGGTTCGATTCCCGCCTCCGCCTTGTGTGTGTAGAGTTTGCATGTTCTCCCCGTGCCTCGGGGTTTCCTCCGGGTACTCCGGTTTCCTCCCCTAGTCCAAAGACATGCATGGTAGGTTGATTGGCATCTCTGGAAAATTGTCCGTAGTGTGTGAGTGAATGAGTGTGTGTGCCCTGCGATGGGTTGGCACTCCGTCCACGGTGAATCCTGCCTCGATGCCCGATGACGCCTGAGATAGGCACAGGCTCCCCGTGACCCGAGAAGTTCAGATAAGCGGTAGAAAATGAATGAATGAATAAAATACATATTAAATATAGAGACCTGTTGTTTTATTACTGCTCCTTATAGTGCTAAGCTAACTTGAATTCCTTAGTTATAGTTTAATTCACTGATTCAGCTCCGCTTGTTTTTTCATTCATGTAGAAAGGATTCTGATATAATTTTTTGGAACGCATGTTGCTGACAAATTAAGTTTGGTCAGTAGAGAAGCAGTATCCTAGCACTGTTTAACTAGCTAGTAGTTACATTTGTAGATTAGCAAGAGATAACTAGTAGCTAACTTTCCCTTAGCACAGGAACATTGGTCATTTTATTGGGCATTTTTGGAGTTTGTGTTTATGGCAATATAACAAATACATAGCTTAAAATTATGCACCAAACTTTTTATGAGATTCTGCTGATTTTGCAGTTCTCCTCCTTTTTCATGCCTCTCTCTTCTATTTTTAGCTTGAGAGTGATGGAAAGGGAGCCAGAGCAATGGGCTTTTTCCCAAGTCAATTAAATGAGTGCATTTTTAAAGGACATAAACAGTTAGTTTGACAGCAATGTCACATCTTGCGTTTTGTACAGAAAGCCAGACCAGTGCTTCAGAGGATTGTATATTGAAAGTAACTCAAAAGTATGCATATTTTCATAAAAAGAGGAAATTTGGTTGACATGGCAGATGACCAATCACAAGTATGATTTTTGACACAAGATCATCGTCTTTGTCCAACAATAAGTAGGTCAGACAGGCCTCTTTATTGCCTTTTAAATATTATCTAAACTTTGCTTCCCAGCGATTATATCTTTGTTCTGAAAAGTTCACTGGGCCTCAATTTAAAATATAGCTTCAACCCTTTAAGCTGCTCAAGGTGGCCAAAAACATATCCCATTGAAGAAGAGTCTCACGAAAGTTTAGTGAAAACTTTGTGGGGCTTTATAAAATTTCGGTAAAAAAAAGAAATATTGGTAACAACAACTCAGTCTTCCTTTCCGTTTAGTAGGAACATTCCTATATCATCCACACCCTAATCTATACTTATATATATACATATATATATACTATGCTTATAATTTATAGTTTTGTGAAATGTGTTTTTTTACATTTATAAACAAGTTACCTGTCTATGTCTGTTTCCCTGCAGGAGTTTGGATGAGGCACAGCATAGCCGCAGGTCTCGTTCACCAACCCGCTACCATGAGCATGGTCGTACACAGGAGAGAGAATATATGGATGATAGGTAAAACCATGCTTTCCTATAAGTAGTGTTTCCTTGCTGTAATATCTCCCAGTCTTGGTTATGGATTCCCTCTGCTCAGTTCTGGCCAGTCCTTCATACAATTAATCAACCATGTCGAAATGGCAATGTAAGAACAGAGAAACTCCTAAAAGTGCAGAACAGGACTACTCGAAGGCCTAGGGCTGGGATCCATTTTATTATGGGCTAATCTTCTTTGTTTATGTTATCGAAATGTTAAATCTTTTTCAGATACAGTGAGTTTCAGTGCTTCTGCAGAATTTCTTTATTTGCTACACATTTTTCAAGATGGAAACAGCAGGAGCCATTGTTTTTATCCACAGTTTGACATTATGAAAGTTTGCTCTTGTCAAAGACCTGCGATTGAATTCACTTTGAATATATTTATCCAACATTCCCCAGAAACTCTTTTTCGCTAAGGGCCATATTCATCCTCAAGTCACCAGGTTGCATGGCTTCTAACACACTACTAGTTAATTTTCTCCAGAGAAATGAGGGCTTACAGGATTGTAGGATTACAGGACATGATATGTTTGAATAGTGCTTCATAAAATGTGTGCCCTTATCATGTTCATATTACTGTGGTTCAAAAGATAATTGGAGTCTGCTCCAGGTCCTATTATACCCATGCGCTCTCTTTGAGTTTGCTTGTTTATTGCTTTGTTTGTTTGTTTACCCCCTCATGTGTCACCCATTTCCATGATAACTGCAGTGAGATCATCTTGATCCACAGATCAATGCGGGGTAGGAGCGCAGAGTGCCTGCACATCACAAGGTAAAAAAAAAAACTGTGCAAGGATTGGATCTTTCTAAGGAGTTAGGATAAATACCTTTTTTTCTATTTTCATCGCTTTTGTATTTGTGTATAATCAGTCAGCTTTGGCTTTGTGACATTCTCTTCCCGTCGTAAAAATATCTATAGTGTGTATAGTTTGCCTGGCTTTTGAAATTTCTTTGGTTTGAATGTATGTACGTGTACGGCATATACAGTATGCTGTCATGTTCTTTCCGTATACTGTGTAGCTTTCTCAAGTGTTTATGTTCGACTGCTCTCGCTCTTCACTCACTACTATACAATGCAGTAGCTCACTGACAAGAGCCATTACCAGAAGAACCTCCCAAATTCTTACTGCCACACAGTCCAAAGAAAAAGGAAACAATCTTTCTAACAGTTTAGTCAACTTCCTAATAACCATCATTTAAGTGTTATTATGACACGTTTAATTTAATCACCGTCTGACCAAATTCATCACACAGCACTACATAGACTGACTGTGAGGTGCTGTTTTTTTAAGCAATGCACAAATTTTTATTTGCTTATTCTTTTTTTCCTATGATTTTTCATTGTCTGAAGTTTTTTTTTCTATGTCTACTGTTTGCATGCTTTTTGTTAGCTCAAGTAAATCAGAACAGCAAATAGTAGCTAAGCTATAGATCTTCCCCATAGCATGGTCAAGATGGACACAGAAGCAGTGAATTTATACACACCATTGTAAACATACAATGCCTTGCATTAGCATTCCCCCCTGTTAGATTGTGTGTAAGATGCTATGTATTGTGCCTGAAACTGAAATGGGCTTAACTGGATTACGCTAACTGTGTAGTGTATTTATCCAATCATCCAATCAGCTAAGCATGTGGCAACAGTGCAATGCATAAAATCACGTGGAAACAGGACCACGGCTTCAGTCAGTGTTCACATCAACCATCAGAATGGGGAAAATGTGACTTGGTGACTGTGTCCTTGTTATTGGAGCCAGACAAACTGGATTAAGTATTTCAGAAACCGCTGATCTCTAGGAATATACACACACAACAGTATCTACAGTGTACACAGAATGGTACAACTGAGGCAACAGTAGGTTCAAGCCACCAAAACTGGGAAAGATTAAAAAAACAAACATTGCTTTGTCCAGTTTTGGTAAGGCTGTAGCCTACGACCCAAGGTAATTTCACAATAATAGATAAGAGTTTTTTATTGGGTCTGTTTACTAGTTTTATATTTACTACAAATTTTACTTGCAGTTTGTGAGTATATGATGACATGGTCTTTCAATTGCTTTATGTGAATAGATTTTTTGTTGTAACCATAAACACATTACTCGCACTACTTTGCCAGACATTTTGCCTATATTTTCTGACAGAACTGATGTAAATCAGTCAGTTCTTTCGGCCTCTGTGCTTAGACATGTTTTTAGTCCACAATTTTCTCTGGTATTGAGGGCAGGGTTTTTGACGGCTACTTCGATACTTCCGCTTTGTTGTCTTTAAACTATTTTGTTACATGGTCTGCTTAAGATCATTGTCGTGCTGGAAGCCAAATAAAACCAGATTTTTTTTTTCTGGCTGATGTCTTGTGGATTTGCTTCTACATTTTTAAATGATCTTCTTTTCTCAAAATGGCATCCATATTCTAATAAGAACCAGTCCCTTTCCAGCAAAATACCTCGACAAAATGATGCATGCTACCATCATGCTTTACGGTTGTGATTAATAGCCAAAGCTTCTTTTTCTCATCATTAGCACTGATCAGAAAACTCCTCCAGAATGCAGCTGATCACTTGTAGACTTCAGTCTGGCTTGCTTATGTTGGTCTAAGAATAAGAGGTTCTACCTCGCACAATAGGCCACGGTAATGTCAGACTCTCTTAATGGTGGATGCATTGCTTGGTGTCTGATGCATCCAAATCCTTTACCCGTCCTTTTATTGCTGTCTTGAGATTCAGTTGAATCTTTTCCACCAAAGTCCATCGATCACTGGTAGTTTATTTGTGCCTCCTTCCTGAACGATGCAGTGTTTGCATGGTCCCAAGGTTTTAAGATTTGTGTTGTTTTAATTGTTTGTACAGAGGCCTGTGATACCTTTAGTTGTTTGGAAATTGCTTCTAAGGATGAATGAGACATTGCGATTGTAGTTAATTACTAATTATAAAAACTGGCCAATTACAAGCTACTTAGCCTTTAAATAAATTTATATACAATCATCCAGACTGTTTATGGAGACAGTCAGTTTGGTGTACATAAGCGTTTGTCACAATGTTGAAATTCTGATATATTGAATTGAAATTTAAATAAATTTTAAATCAGCTGTGTTAAAATGAACTTTGATGCCTTAAAGATAGATTAGAACTAATTGATTGACAGAAGAAATGCACGGTATCATTAAATGTGTGGAGCTGAGAAAATCTAACCTAGGTGTTTGAAAACTTTTGCACTCTGCGTTATTAACCCAAGGAAGAATATTTATGAAACCTATATTGATGAATATTGATGAATCCAATGGTAAAAAAATCCCTTGTATGAACACTACAATATACTGTATGGATAAATTCAAAGGGTGAATACTTATGCAAGGCACCATGTAAGCAAGTTAAAACTCACAGACCATGGCTCTTTTTCAGCAGGCTTTAGTGCTTCTTGCTTTGATGTGCGATGATGAAGTCCATTCTTTTTTTTTTAATCTAATATTATTTGCTTGTTCTTTTGAATCTTTTTGACGTCCTTCCCTTCTCTCCGTTGGATGGCATGTTGTGACTCTAGTGATCTGCAGCCCCCTCTTGACAGGGTTAGAAGTGCTAGTACCAACTGTCTGAGGCCAGATTCAAATTCCAATTCACCTGATCGAGAAAGGTATTCACAAGACCCCATTCTTTGTCCCTACGTTTTGCTGTTTTGACAGATCATTTTTATTTTTCACAGATGTGTGTGCATAATGTCTTTGCGGAGCTGCTTAACCAAACATTTTTAGAATTTATAATAATTTTTTCATAGTTATTCAATTTTACAAATTTACAATTATTGAATGTCAGTGTACTGTGTAAAGGTTGCGTGGTACTGTGTAGAATGTGTTGTTTTTGGTAGTATCAGACCAGATGTGAGTGTCCCCTGAGTGTTTGCGTATTATTCAATGTTAAATACACCCAGTCCCAGTCTCTGTCTTGACTTGCCCTGTCTCTTTCACATTCTCACTTCCAATCTCTTGGGGTGTGCTGGACACACACTCTTTTAGGAGCACGCAGTCTCTCCCCCGCATCAGACCCACCAGCCCCAGGATCCTAATCCAACACGCCTCCCCTGAGGATGACAGGTACCGACCCTGTCCCCCCCAGACGCCTCCGCAAACCCTGACTCCTCTTCTCCCCTGTCCTAATTGCCTTTGCCCGAGGGCTTAGCTACACCCTCAATCCCTATGCCTTCTAGCTAAGCCTCTGCTTTAATCTTTACTGGTGTTGTGCTCTAGATGTATTCTGGTTTTTGTCTAACTTGTGGCTTTTTGATTCACTCTGACCCCAGACCCCAAAGCTGGCTTTGTTGTGAGTGCTGTAATTTATTAGTGTAGTTTTTTGTGAGCTTTATGAGCTTGTCTCTACCATTTCCCCCTTCTTAATATTGCTGTTTTATTTATATAATTTAATGCCCTGATCTTGTGTAGTATATGTCTCACTTTTATTTCTACAGGTACGTTGTACATTTGAGAGTTATTGACAGTAAAATTGATGCATTGAATGTGTCTGCTGCAGTTCAGTGTTTCTTTTTAGATACCCTGTATGGTACAACTGACCGTCACACCTATATCTTCTCCAAACAGTTGCCACAATGTTGAAAAAAAAAACAACAATTGAATTTTATAGGATGTCTTTGCAAGCTGCAGGATTAGAAATTTCCTTTATTGGATCCTTGCTAGACATCACAGCATGACTTCACTAATTCTTTTGTGGGTGAGTGAGCATTAATCCCCACAGCCATGCTCCATAATGTAGTAGAACGCTATTACCTGGAGTTATTATAACAGGAATGGACAGGGTCTATATCTGCTAAGGGCTGTTCAAAAAGGACATATGGGTGTGATTGATCAGGTTCTAAAACTCGTACAGTACATCGTTCACAAACGAAGGTTATATTAATGGCTCATTATCATTTTTGCAGTAATTCCACAAGATTAAATGCAATTAATCCAATGTTGATTTTTTTCTATAACAACATGCCTTTATCTTTTGTTCCTTATTTAACAGACTTCAAAATTCTCATTTAATTTGGTTCATACTATCCAATAATCCAATTGTTTTACAATGTTTTTGAACAAATATTAAATTATTAAGCCTATTTAAAAAAATATTATTATTTCATGCCTGAAACCGTCTTATTGTATGTGTTGTATTGTACTGGCAGAACATTTTGCTTATTTTAAGCATTAATTTCTATGAAGAATTTTAAGTATGAAATGAGTCAAATGTGTGTAAAAACTGTGTAACATATAATAACCCCATAATAAGGAACATTAAGTCAATCTTCCTTTATACAAGTTTTCAATTGCCAAGATATCATTTTTGTCTGACAGCTTTTTAGAAAGATTGTAAAGATGTTTATTAAAGATTCTAAAACATTCATTTAAACTGGGTGTGTCAGAGATCAGTGTCCTTATGGGAATCTGACCATCATTTGTACAGATATATTGCTTATCATTCCCATTTTTTTCCTCCATTTTGCTTGTCTTCAATGTGTAATTTAAAAGAGAAGCCGTGTCTTTGTTCCATTCTGTAACCATTTCTGTGGGTCTGTGTCTTTGTCTCTTCATCACGTTGTCATCCACGTGTCTCTGACTTGATCACATACATCAGCTGGATTTTGGAGCTTATTTTACCTACTCAGGAGACAGTAAACCACCTCAGTGCAAGGCCCAGGGCACAGAGGTATACTGGCCACACAGAAGAGGATAAACTAGATTACACTTTCACTCCTGTTAGAGTCTCACACACACACACACACACACACACACACACACACACACACACACACACACACACACACACACACACACACACAAACTACACAGAATTTCTTATCATCATTATTATTTACTCAGTACTTTCCTCTCATTGTTTTATATTTGTTTTGCTTTAATCATTTACTAATCATAGGCAGACAAGAATTCTGGACAACAGTAGCTGTCAGAAACCTGGCAAGAAAAAATCAGACAGTGAGCGGTAAGGAGTCATACAGTACCATACCTTATTTTTTCATTACCACCATATTGTTATTAGTAGTAGTAGTATTATGCATACATACATACATACATACATACATACATACATACATACATACATACATACATACGTACACAATACACTAATATACAAAGCACTGTTCTCCATTCATTTGATGTTTCTGTGTGCAGCTGTTGTACATTAACACTAAGATCATCTGTTGACCTCAGGATATTTGCTTCAAACTTTTTTGCAAATCGTTTACTTATATTTTGACAGTGATACACAATTCCACAGGACACACGTGGTGTACTTAAAAGTTTTTTAATGGTCCTGTGTGTTTCTCATTATTTCATTGTCCTTCATCTTGTTAATTGGTTTCTCTGCTCTCCTTTTAGCATGTCTGTGCTTTTTGTCTTCAGTTTCATTTTCTGTTTTCCTTACATATTATATACTTTACACTATGGTCAGAAGAATACAGTTAACTCTATTGTAAAAGGTTTGTGAGGAAAGTGGGCATCCCTGCCTTCATTGGGTAAGGTGACATGTTTGGGTTTACCAAGCCCTAGATCATAGACCTGAGTTAGGCAGTGAGAGCTCCCCTAATTCTGAAATATTCTCATGCACAAACAAATATTTACCACCAGCAGTATGTGTTATCTTTCTACGTTGCCTAATTTTGCCTTCTGCTCTGTGGGCCTTGTTCCTATTACACCAGAAACTGTAGATTGCTCTGAATTTGTTGCTACATGTTGTTATCTTATTCTTTGAGCTACAACTTACTTTGCTGTCAGTATTTCTGTCTAACACCTTTTCTTCTCCCTCTTACTGTGCTCATTTTCTGTTTACTCCTTCTGTTAATATATCATTTTAACCTTCATTAAAGGTAAAGCAGATATTGGTGCAGCATCTTCGTATGAATATTTATTGTCTGTGATATTGATGTGCTGTGTTTTGTTCCTGTTGGGTGAAAATTAATTTTCTAAATGAAAAAAAAAACATACTTTTTTTTTTCACTGTAAAATGAATTTCTTTTATTGCAGTTGCTTGCATCCAAAGACCTTTTGTTTTCTGTTCTGTTTTTTTTTTTTTTTTGCTGTTCCGTCATGTCCAGGGTTCATCCACATGCTAGCACAGCATACACTTCATCGGCAGGAACTTCCTCATCAGCACGCAGAGGCCGACAGCTACCCCAAGTCCCTGCTAAAAGCAGTAGTGTAGAGCAAGGTACAGCACAGTGTCATGCTTCCTGTAGCTTCATTTATTTATTTATTTATTTTTACATAGAAAAATTTTATTTAGTAATTATAATTTTTTTTTACATTTCATAGAAATAAAATTTTTGTGTTTCAATAAGATGAGGTTTTGATGTGTCATGAAGAAAAAACAATGCATTTGTTTGTTTGTTTTCAGCCCTTGCTTCAGAGGAGCGAACACGGCAGATGAAGGTACATTCCTACAGGACACCAGCTCCCTCCAGTACCAGCCAGGACCTGGAGAGGGTGCTAAAGAACAAACGAGAGGTAAAGTCTCCTGTCTTTACCCACTCTGCTTTTATGGGCCATCTTTACATGGGTTTTGTCCTTCTTACCACTACTTTGAGATTTGTATCTTCTGCATAGTTTTTCATATCATTTTCTTTTACAGCTTTATAAAGAGCAGCGACGGAGCTGTGATAATGTATCCCATAAATCCTCAGATAGTGATGTCAGTGACGTGTCAGCCATCTCTCGTGCCAGCAGTGCCTCACGGATCAGTAGCACCAGCTACATGTCCATTCAATCAGAGCGGCCCAGGGGTTGCTTCAGGTCAGCGACTCACACAAAAACCTACAGTCCAAATTGTGCTTTTTCTTCTATTCATTGAAAATGTTTTTTCACAATAGAAGACAAATATGAAAATGATGCAGGAACAGAGCCTTTGACTCTCCTAACTGCTGACTGTGTGGTGACGTACATGTGTATTCCAGCACAGTAGATTTGAAACTGAAATACACTGAAATACAAAAATACCCTGAAAAATAAAAAAAAAATAGAAGTTAGTAATGAATGTAAGCATTTTTAACTGTAATAAACTTCTAATAATATACTATAAATAATTCCAGGATAGTATAATAATAATGTTGTATTACAAGCCTCACTACACGTTATAATACTATGTGGTGTAAACTTCATTGATTAATAATTACAAAAGCTGTACTAACTGTAGTATTTATTATCAATTAAAGTCAAAACATTATACACATTTTTGGGTCATTTCTCAATTAATTATTTAAAACACAACTGAATGATGAATGGACACATAATTAATTATTTATAGAACATTATTAGAGCTTTATGGGCCATTATTAAAGTTTAATAGATATGTACACAGAATCAGATTAACTTACAGTGCAATGAATTTTAAAAACACTATTACAATGATTTATTAATGAGTTTTAAACTGATGCTAGCACATTGTACTTTAACCTCATAGACATAGCAGCAGTTAGCCTGCTGCAACCTACTGTACTAAAGTACAGACCTAAAAACCACACCTACTGTCCGCTAGCTATGAGTGGAATACTGTGATCTTTTAACAACTACTAAAATTCTTCACTCTTTGTGCGTTAGCCGCCATGTTCACCCGTCCAGCATGTTGAAGAGCACGAGTGTGAGCGGTGAAATCTTCACTCTTGAGCGAACAGATGGTAGCCAGTCAGACACGGCTCTGGGAACAATGGGGACAGGAGGAAAGAAGCGGCGCTCCAGTCTTAGCGCTCGTGTGGTGGCCATTGTGGGTATTCCCTCACGACGCAGTAGGAGCACCTCTCAGCTCAGCCAAACAGGTGCAAGACACACGCACACACCCACACACACACCATAATAGTGTGTCTATGGACACCATCATTTTGTTGCTCTGTGTCCAGTGAGATACATTTTTTGCACTAAAAGTGTTCAACAGAATGTACAGAGATGTCAAAGTGAGCAGAGTTATATAAAAGAGATCAAAGTGTTTCATTTCATTCCTGGATTTTTGAGTATTCTGTATGAATCAAACACGAATATCATTACAAAGTTTTTTTTACAAATCGTATTTCCAGTGATTAATCAGAATCAGAAAAGAATCAGACTTCAGTAAATGTGTTTAAAAGTACAAATTAAGTTCCTATGCCGTACTATTGCACGGTCCTGAAAGCCTAAATACATAATCTCTTTTTTGAACAATATTCAAAACATGTGGGTAATTACTAATATTGTGCAATGTTCTAGATTATGTAACTGGTTATAGTTTAAGACAGGCAGCATTATGTAAGGACATGTGATGTGATGACGCACGAGTCCTGAACAATAGCAACTGCAGAGATAGTTAAGGTAGCAGAAGTAATCTGTCTTTCTCTAAGTGTCTCTGTCTTTCTTTCTCTGTCTCTCTCACTCTCTTAATTTCATACACTCTTGCTTTATTTGCATTTGCCCATATTCTGTGTCATTACACTAGATAGCATGTCAGCAGACTCTACAGTATATGGATGTTATGACCTATAAACCTGTAAGAGCTAAAGTTGTTGAGAATGGCAGCTTTTTTTTCTGTTAACATTGGCAGGATTTAACTCTGTCAGCTCGAGATGAATGCTGGATCCTAATCAGATGTAATGCAGACAAATTCCTTTGAAGTCGAATCTGATATCTTTTAAAATCCCATATTTTAAGCGCTGTCTATTTTTGGTTTAATAAATGGATATCAGGGTGGAAAAAAAGAAACTAATTAAAAAAGGATGGTTAAAAAAAAAGGTTCTTTGGCCGTGTTACTGCCAAAATCCCTGGACAATATCTTAAAAGGCCTATCAGATGATAAATCAGACAGAGTAGCAGAGGTTGCATAAATCAGTATTTTAAAGGGATGCAGTGGTTTCCACTTTCCACTGGTTCGCTAGCAGAAAAAAATCTTATATATTTTCTGTATCTTTATATTCTTATATTATCTTATATTATAGCTTATTATATACTGTAATATATATAATATATATTATATTATATCTTATATTATATTCTTTTAACATTCTTTTCATTTTTTTTATAGTAAATAATATAACTATAATACTGACTAGAGAATGATAATTAGTTTGAGGTGTATGACAAGTTTCGTTCAAAATCTTTGGTGAAATTGACAATCTGAATTTTTTTATAATTATGCTTTATAGTAAAATGTTCCAGGTTCACCACAAAACCTGATGAATTGGCTATTAAATTTGCTGCTAGGTGTGAATGTGTGAATGCATGGTAGCTGTCGGTCCACTGGCATGCCATCGATGGTGTGTTACACCCTCGTGCACAATGTGCCACGAGTAGGCTCCTGATCCACTGTGACAGTGACCAGCATGCGCAGTTACTGTTAGTAGGTTAGTAACTTTCAGGACTAAGGTTTCTATAGTTTAGTATTTACATAAGCACCAAATGTCATTATCTGCTTCCACAGGTTCATGTGAAACACTCATCGGAACTTGCAGCTAGTGGCACATTTAAGTAAAAGTGACATATAGGTTGTGTGACATACCTCTTTTGTATTTAATACCCATTCAGTATGGCTTTAGGGTCTGGCTTTTTCCAGCCATCTGCAATCCATCAAAAGACCATAAATAGTGAAGACAGCACCCCATGCTATCCAGCAGGAGATGGTTATAGTCAACGTGGCCAAAGCATCTTGTCTCAGACAGCAATATTTCCTCTTGAATGAGTAAGGCCAGCAGTGGGAGAGATATACTTCTTTGACAAAAACCTATTATGTATTACTCTTTTTCAAACCATGTACCACTTCTGTGTCATTGTCTTTTTTCCTATGTGACAATTTTTTTGTCTAGTAATCTGGGTCATATAAATGAAAGCTTTTCTTGTCTATTTGTAGAAGCAGCAAATAAGAAGACAAAAGGTTCGAGTCAGATCCAAAGGAGTCAGGAGACAGGCATGGCAGTGGAGTATCCTCGCAATGCAATGGCTCGTCAGGCCAGTCGCGAGTCCACTGATGGAAGCATGAACAGCTACAGCTCTGAGGGGAAGTCAGTATCACAGCATACTGTATACAGTACACACAACAAATTCTCTTCTGATTTCTGATTCTCTAAGCCAGGGGTTCTTAGAATGTTTGCAGTTTATAAAACAGTAATATTAATTCCACATTCCACCTCCAAGGTAAATCTAACTACTCAAATATCAGACACGTTATTTAAAAGTATACTGTACAGTAATTTTATGGTTCACTGGAACCCAGTCTAAAGACCACTACAGTGATTTTTTTTAGTTGAAATTGTCAAGCAGTACGAGTTAACTAATGACTTTTTGACTTTGTATCATATATTTATCTTGGATCAAGCAAGTTGTGTAAATCTTTTGGACAGATGTTTTTTTTTTTCAAAAGATAAGCTCATGGAAAAAGAGCACAAGATAGGCTATTTTTGCACTGATTTGCACACGTAATATGTCCATTGTTTTAACAGCTCCATTTTTGGAGCCAGATGGTGAGCCTTCCACTGCTCTGACAATTAAAATATCTATCATCTGTGTAGATGGGCCTCAGCAGGGTTCTAGGCTGAGCACAGAACAGAACAGCTATTGCTCACTGTAGAGTGGAGTGGCCGGTCACACTGACCCTCAGCAATCCAACACGGAGCCTGACAAAATACACAATTGAAGCGACTGTGTGATTTAAAGCTAATTACACATTGATTTGTATGAAATGAAGGTATCACTTACACCTCTTATATGGTAGAATGACACTGGCTGGCACTGCTCTCAGACATTCCAGTTGGAGTTAGCTCATGGAAATTGTGCTGGTCTCAAAGGAAAATCGCCTGTGTTTGAGGGGCCGCAGCACAGGACATGGTTTACATACCGCACTTAATAAAGGTCTGCTGTTCACAAATGTACAGAGTTCAGCTTTCAACATTTTCTAGTCTATTGTATAGGTCTTTATTGGTGGGAATGGAATTACAGTAAATACCAGTAATGAAAATAATCTCATGGTGGAAGCATGCTGTAGATAGTCTCTCTAAACTGTTTATCATCTCAATATGTGTTGCAATTCACTCGTGTCTCTGGTACTGACACAAACAGATATATATTCACAAAAACAGAAATTGTTTTGTCTGTGTGTATGGGCATGTTTTTATATCTTGATGGGAACCAAATGCTACCATAAGTATATATTTACACACTTGTATTATTCACAGGTTGAGATTAGGGTTAGATTATCTACATTACTCTGTGTGTGTGTGTGTGTGTGTGTGTGTGTGTGTGTGTGTGTGTGTGTGTGTGTGTGTGTGTGTGTGTGTGTGTGTGTGTGTGTGTGTGTGTGTTATAGTCTGATCTTCTCAGGGATGAGGTTGGGGGCTGACAGCCAGTTCAGTGACTTCCTCGATGGCCTTGGACCTGCGCAGCTAGTGGGGAGGCAGACACTAGCAACACCATCTATGGGTTAGTGTTTATTTCAGGCTTTTGACTCAGAATTTAAATAGGCTTCATTTAATTGAATGAACCGATTAAACCTGGAAAATGTAAACTTAAACTTTAAAATTTCAATAAAAAATAACATACAAAATTCCAAAAAGATAGTATGTGTGTTTCAGGAGATGTTCAGATTGGCTTAATGGATAAAAAGGGTCAGTTGGAGGTGGAGGTGATCAGGGCACGTGGCCTTACCGCCAAACCAGGATCCAAATCGCTGCCAGGTAAAAGTGTTCTCATAGTGTTTTTGAGTGTGTTAGTGCAGAGAATAGCTTGGTAACTTTGACAGCACCATGAAGAATGTTTGTTTATTCCTTTTTACTGTCTCAGTGATTTGATAATAGTGTTTGTGTCCACAGCTCCATATGTCAAGGTCTACTTGCTGGATAATGGAGCATGCAAAGCCAAAAAGAAAACCAAGATTGCACGAAAAACACTCGACCCATTGTATCAGCAGTCACTGCTGTTTGAGGAGAGTCCGCAGGGTAAAGTTCTGCAGGTAAGAAGCAGAAGTGTATCTGAATCAGAAGATCCTATCAGTTCTCAGTTTTTTATATATTTTTGGGGGTTTGTGTAAACATTTTCTCTTTTCCGCATTTTCTCTGACAGGTAATAGTGTGGGGTGACTATGGACGCATGGACCACAAATGCTTCATGGGAGTTGCACAGATCCTATTAGAAGAGCTGGACCTTTCTAGTACAGTGATTGGCTGGTATAAACTCTTTCCCCCATCCTCATTGGTGGACCCAACGCTAGCTCCTCTCACTCGGCGTGCTTCCCAGTCATCACTCGATTCAGGGCCAACAGGTGTCAGGTCCTAGTGAAGAGGAGAGACAACACGAGATAAAATATGCCCATGGCAAAAAATACAGTGCCAGAGGGGCAGCCAGGCAGACGGACAGCATCACGATCAAAGCTTTGCTGGAGCCTGACAATCACTTCTTCTCTCTTTTATTTTTGGCCTTTGGATTGCTGAGATTTCCCTTGATCCGCTCTGCTCCTTACTGCATGTTCTGTTTGTTTTAGCCATGTTGCTGAGATTATGAGCGAGCCCAAATTAAAAGAGGGAATGACAAGCAGCTGAAAGCAATCCGATGTGGCTGACAGAGAGAGAAGCCGACCGTGGTGCTGGTTGCCTGAATGCTTCTTGCCAATCAGTAACATTTAGGAGCTGTTTTCTTACCATATAAGGAGTGTGTGAGAGTATGTGGTGTGTGAGAGGTGTGATGGTGGATCTGTGAGAGTGAAGACAACGCTGCCTCTCCCTTGGCCTAATTGTACAGGAAGCCTCTCCTTGCTGAAGAGAGGCCTGAAGTCAGGGGGTTAAAGGGCAAGAGTTAGTATTCTCAGAGTCTCCCCACCTCCTCATAAATGCTGAGTGCAGGGCCTCACCTCATGTCAGTATGCCACTGACTCCGATCAGGTGTGTGTAAGAGGGGAGGCCGGCTTGGAAACCTTTGTCTGTTTACAGCAGTTATGACTAACTGCTCTGCCTTTTTTTACTTTCTCATGTATTTGTTACACACACACCTTGTAGAATGTCAACACATGGCTCATTCGGACAGTTGTGTTGTATAAGCTTAAAGGAAGATGCAAACCCACACACAGTACAACAATGGGAGTGAGGTTTATTTCAGCCTGGCCAGGAGATTATAAGAATGGCCAACTGACATAAATACACTAAAACTTCTGGACTCCCAGGTTACTGGCCCTCTGATATATTTTGAGCTCTTGAGAGTTAATAGAGAGAACTGGTTACTATGGACCGTGCACATAGGTAGTAGCCAGTCAAGTTATTTGACTTTTTGTTGTTGGGACCTGCCCAAGAAACTGAATTTCTATCCAAGTAGATTTATTTTGAAGCAAGCACAAATGCTTGATTTTTTTAAACAAAATTTTAAAGAAGATTATAACAACCCAAATTACCATCAGCTATTTTTGCATTATTTTTATTTATTGGTAGTTTAAGTTAAAAAAAAAAATATATATATATATATATATACAGTATATAAATATATAATATATATGAATAAAGAAATCAAGTTCTCTTCCCGAGCATCTGGACGAACGTGATAGTAAGTGAGAGGTGGTTTAGGAGATGGCCTGTAATGGTGACCTCCCAAAACTTGCCATCTTCTTTTCCCAACATGGGCAACAGCATGACTCTGGAACTGTTCCAAGCTGCATGCACATTTTGTAAAACAAGACAGATGAGAAAAAGAGACTAAAATAAATGTGTGTTAGTTCCACATACTGTAGGCCAGCTTGTATGTTGCATGTACTTGTACAGTTTGCTCGTACTTGATATTAATAGACTAACCAATAAAATGAAGCCATTCATTCCATGTGTGGGCATTTGGCCAAGTTCAGCCATGCACACAGCCCTCATTTTGGGGCAGAATGTCTATGAGGATTTTTTTGAATTGTTTTATCTGTTTTTTTTTTCCCTATGAATAAATAAGTTCTGTACTGTAGTACTGAGCAAACACGAGGCCCTCATTTTTTTTTTTTTACTGAAGATGTTGGTGTTCTCCATAGTCTACAACTGTGGGGCTAGAACTAAGAACTAAGCTATATAATGTGTATAAAAACAGAGCTATCTATAAATGGAAAAAATTGATATATGATCTATGAAAATATAAACAGATTATATATATATATATATATATATATATATATATATATATATATATATATATATATATATATGAGAGTATATCCAAGTAAATGTTGCAAACAGAAACAACGCACATACATTAAATATGAGTCTGCTTTAAGGTTTACTTATATTTACAAGGTAGCCCTGTTGAAATAGATTAATGCTCTGTCTCCTGGCCCCATTGAATGGTATAAAGGCTGAGAAAGGACACCTCCAGAGGTTCTGGTTCCTTCAGATATATGTGGCTATAAAATAATCACTATAATTGGGACCTCGGCTTATCTGTTACAGCATTAGAACAAAGTCCATGAGATCTGTTTTGATAAAAAAAAAATAAAAAAAAAAGAGAAAAAAAAAGAAAGAAAAGTTTACTTTTCATGTCCGTTATGACAGACTTCTTTCCTTTGTCAGTATTACTCAAGGATACTGATTGTTTACAATTCATGTGTCCCACTGAAACAGAATAGAAAGTATTCACTGCAACATTTCTTGTTTGTACAACAGATGTTACTCAAATGATGTGTATGTTTTATATTCAAGAGTTCATTTTTATTATTTACAAATAAAAGACTGTGTGAAAAAAGAACAGTGGCTCTGAAAAATGTATGTGCAGCTGAACAGTTCCTGTCACCTTTTTAACTTGACTAAACGTCCTTATTTTTGTTGTAGGCCGCTAATGTCCATTTTATATGTACCTGTTAGCTTTGGTATTTCTTCATGAAATCATTTTGTCTATAATAATATCTAAGGGCATTCTTTACTAAAGTTTTGACAATATGTCACGGGTGGAGCAATGGAGGTTCACTGCCACATATACTGTATACATTATATAGCCTAAAAGTATATCGACACCCAACATAACACCCATATGCAGGCCTCCTCCAAACTGTTGCCACAAAGATTGATGCACACAAAGGTCTAGCATTAGAATATCTTTTCACTGGGACTAAGAGGCCGAGCCAACGCCTGTTCTATCAAGACTATATTCTAGCATCATGATGCCCCTACACGCAAAGTGAGATCCATGAACATGGTTCCCAAAGGTTGGAGTGAAAGAGCTGATGAATGACGGCTGCACACCACTTCCTTGCCTAATATCATTGCCTCATCTCTTGAAAAAAAAAAAAAGCCTTTCCTAGAAGAGCAATTATGTAACCAAATAAGTAATTCTAATTTTAACATAGTCTAGTTTTCTACTCTTTTGATTGTTAATGAAGGAGAGAAACAACAAAGTGTCTTAGTTGAGGGATGAACGCCATTCTTTCAAAGATACACAAGTGTTTATTTGGGTTGGGAAATCTGATGACACAAGCATATAATTGACATTATTTTAACTAGTCCAGGGTGGCCAACCCGTGGCTCCCGAGCCGCATGCGGCTCTTTGCCCGGTTTCTTGCGGCTCTATGTTCATACCGAAGTTTGTATTTGTGTCTCTTATTCAGCGTGTTCGCTTCGCTTGAGTTCAATGCTGTATTTTCGTCAAATGTGCATGTGAGTGGGATGAAAATACCTCAAAGTTTCCCAGTAGGAGCAAGATAATTTGAGTAAACAATTTGTGTCAAATTTGCTCTCAAAATGGCAGAGAAAAAAAAGGTTATGTTCAAGTGTGCCCCTGTGTATGATGTGGCTGTTTGCAGTAAGATAGTAAAAAATGTGGTTCTTGGTCTCTGACTGGTTGGCCACCCCTGATTACTAGTCAGTGCCCTGTTAATGGAGACAATGTCATCCTAAGAGAAACCACTCTTTTAAACAGGTTAAAGATGATATTTAGATGCAGTGACATGACCCTTAAAGAATGGCCCTAAGAAATGCGAGGAGACAAAAATTTTGGTTTGCACTCATTTTTAGAAAATATGCCACAGGACGAGTGGTCTGACAAGATCACAAATTTTTTCCCATCTTACCTGCTTATCTGTTTTTCAATGAGTTGCATGGATGCACACACATTCTGTGCGCATTCAGTTGCTCAAACATGGCTGTCATTAAATCTGTTCTTACAGTACATAATTATTCCCATAATTGCAAGCATTTCTATGTACTGCACCAGGGTAGAGCTTTGCACTTGGAATATTCGCACTTTACAATATAATAAATGTAGTTTAATGTAGATTCAGTCATGATACAATCATTTCACGGACAGAAAGCAGGAAAGGGTCATGCCATCATCAAGAAGAGTATTAGAGAGAATATATCAGGCTATATTAGTATTATTTGGTAGACTTTAGACCCCAATCTTACTGTAACTCAGATTATATACTCACACTTACTGGCAACTGCTCATTCATGCTGTGATCTACTCAGTCATTCATGTGACAGCAGTGCAATGCATCAAATCATCCAGATGCTGGTCAAGAGCTTCAGTTAGGCTTCACAGCAAATATCCAAATGGGATTATTTGTGGAATTGCTGAAATCCTTGGAGACTTTAAAGTCTTCAAACAAACAGAGGAGGTCTATTGTAACTTAAATAATCACTCTTTACAACCATAGTGAACAACAACAAAAAAAACATTACAGCACACAACACATTTAATGAGCTGCAACAGCAGAAGGCCTCATTGGGTCCCACGTGTCAAGAACAGGAATCTGAGGTTATAGCTGGTACAATACAGGAACCAGTCAAAATGAACTAAGAATTAGCAAATCAAGGAATTTGAGAAGACTGATTTGAGGTTAAAGCGAGAAAAGCAGTGGCACCTTTAACACATTGCAATTGAAAAGCTCATTATTAACTATCTGAAATATACGACTTATTTTGGGGTGTATGTAATTACTTATGTGAATGATCACTTGTGTGTAGGCCTGTTTGTTACATATAATCTATTGTATAATTAACTAATCAAGCTTGTGATTTCCCCTTTCTCATGTTTTATTTGGACATTACCTGGTATCTCTAATAAAGTGGTCAGTGAGGGTACAGAGTTTCTTAAACAGTTCCCTTTATCTGTGCTTCATGGCCATAAGAAAGTTTTTACTTTCTCACATAAAGACAATACAAGCTCAGTGATAATGAGCAGTAACCAGTCACAATAATTGTCTGTGTTTTAAATGTAACTGCCCTTATGGAACTCAGACAACTTGTATTTTCTCATTGTACTAACTTACTTACTTACTTACTTGTTTGTTTGTTTATTTATTTAAATTCACATGGCCATTTAATTCTGCTTTCAGTCAATTTGTTAATGTTAATGTTTTACTGGAATTTAAGTGTCTTTAAAAACGTATTATTTATAAACTTCTCTGCAATTTCAGAACTGTAATAAAAAAAATAGGTTTTAGTCTTCTGTTAATAAAATTGTAAGCTTGATATATTAATACTCACCAGTTAACAACCCCACCGTGTGGACACATCAAGTATTACACATCTCAATAATAATCCACTTAGCTTCTTATCAACTCGTTGTTGTAGTTGATGTTATAAAAACAACAATAAATTTAAATAAATTCAATTGTAATTGCAAAAGTCTTTCTGCTGCCTGAGAAAACTGTCAATTCAACCAATAAAATCTTAAACCTGACATCCCCC